>NW_025423267.1:1405253-1509798 GCF_020497125.1 Mauremys mutica | reverse complement strand
GGTAAGATCTGATGTGTATATTGATCTGGGTCTGGGGCTTGGTCCTTTGGGATCGAGGGAACCTTTTTCTTTTATTGGGGTGTTGGTTTTCATAACCATTTATCCCCAGGATGAGTGCACTGGTGGTGATACTGGGAAACTGGAGTGTCTAAGGAAATTGCTTGTGTGACTTGTGGCTAGCCAGTGGAGTGAGAACAAAGTCCTTTTTGTCTGGCTGGTTTGCTTTGCCTTAGAGGTGGAAAAACCCCAGCCTAGGGCTGTGACTGCCCTGTTTAAGCAATTGGTCCTGATTTGGCAGTCTCAGTTGGGTCCCACCAGAACCGCATCGTCACAATGTGCCTTTGTTTGATTGATGAAAACAAACCTAGGCTGTGGCTACACTTAGCACTTCAAAGCGCTGCCGCGGTAGCGCTGCCGCGGCAGCGCTTTGAAGCGCTAAGTGTAGTCAAAGCGCCAGCGCTGGGAGAAAGCTCTCCCAGCACTGTCCGTACTCCACCTCCCTGTGGGAAATAACGGACAGCGCTGGGAGCGCGGCTCCCAGCGCTGGCGCTTTGACTACACTGGCGCTTTGTAGCACCGCAATTTGCAGCGCTGCAGAGGGTGCGTTTTCACACCCTGCTGCAGCGCTGCAAATTTGTAAGTGTAGCCAAGCCCCTAGACACTTAGAGGATTGGAACTGATTTCAGCTGGGGGACATGTTTGCTAGGTTTTTATGCATTTGTTCAGGAAAACATTGAGTGTGTCCATTCATTTCAGGGATGCCTATTTAGTGGAGCTCCTGAGTATACTGGAAATTGAATTGCTTTTATTGAAGAAACAGGTTTGTGAGGGGGCACTTGGATTTGAACCAAGGATCACTTGAGCTGCAGTAAAGCACTCTACCACTGAGTTATACCCCCATAACATTTGTGTTGGCAAGTCAGTGATCTTAAGGATTTTGAAGGACGGGCTCTGCCTCAGAGAGCTCCTTTTCTATTCCCAGACCACAGGGGTTTAAAAATGGGGTTTGATTAAACTTTATATACACATGTAGACACCACAGCTTGCACACCCACCAGCATAGCTTCCCCCGGTGACATAGCTACCACCTCTCGGGGAGATGGGTTAACTGCACGGTCGGGACAGCTCTCTCCCCTCCGCTTAGAGCAGCTTCATTATTTATGAATAGGTGGGAAATAACCTCCTGAATGGACAGGGACCAATGTATCAAATATTGCTGTGTCTGCATTCAGTATGGGTAACTGGCCATATTGGGCTGGATTAGTAGGAGCATTGCCAGCAGATGGAGGGAAGTGATTATTCCCCTCTAGTCAGCACTGCTGAGGCCACATCTGGAGCACTGCGTCCAGTTCCCCACATACACACACACACTACAGAAACAAATTGGAGAGAGTCTAGGGGGCAGGGGACTTACAGGGAGAGGCTGAGGGCAGGGCTGCCCAGAGGGGGGGGTCAATTTGCCCCAGGCCCTGCAGGGCCCCCAGGAGAATACAGGATTCTATAGTATTGCAACTTTTTTTATGGAAGGGGCCCCTGAAATTGTTTTGCCCCAGGCCCCCTGAATCCTGTGGGCGGCCCCTGCCCAGACCGTGGTGCTGCCCCCCCCTCCACCCCCTGCCCTCGTTCTCCTCCCTCCGAGGCCCCCCCTGTGCTCCACCCTCACTCCCATTTGGCCACTTCTCACCCCTGCTCTTTGGCTGAGGCCTGCTGGTCGCTGGCTCCTCTCCTCCCCCAGGGCCTCCTCGCGCCTCTCCACCCCCTCCCCCAAGGTCTGCCTGCTGCCCCCCCTCTCTGCCCCCTCCCCTGTCCATCGCCCACACCTCTCTGCCCCTCCCCTGAGACCTACCCTGTCCACCTCTTTCTTTGATCATCTGTTGTTATTCCTTGAAACATCAAGGATGGAATAAAAAGCGAGTTTACTCCAGGGTGAGGAAAGAAAGGAGCCACCAACCCCCTGGCAAAGCTCAGTGCCCCAGAGAAAACCTTCCCCCTGCTATCGCAATCACTGATGTACTGGGGATATGACGGGAAAGGGACTGTCTGAATGATCGAGGCAGGAAATGGACAAAAATCTACAGCAATGTCATTAGACACAAACGCACTCTCCTCGTGCTCCAGCCAGAAGGGAAAGGAGCAGGAATTCTTGCAGTTCAGCCATGGACACACTTACACAAGGGCACAGCAGTGTGTGTGTTGTGGAAGCTGGTCTGAGGAAACAACTGTAATTGATCACTCAGTGAGAACAGAACTAGAGTGCAATGAGAGCCACATATCAAGCAAGTAGTTGTGGCCGAGTGGTTAAGGTCATGGACTAGAAATCCATTGGGGTCTCCCTGCGCAGGTTCAAATCCTGCCAACTGCGCAGGAAGTTGTGGGTCTTTAGTTTCAATGGAGCTGGGTCTTGTCTCACTCTTCAGTTATATCTACATGAAAGAATAATGTGGCTTAAGTTAAAGTGTTTTAATTGAACAGCTGTTGCATGTCCACCCTGTGTCACCAGAGCACATCCATGCTAGCATCTCTTGGATTGCCACAGAGAGCAGTGCACTGTGGGTAGCTATCCCACTGTGCAACTGGCTGCAGGGTGCTTTGGGAAGGGTTTGCAATGCCTCACGGGCTGGTACAGCATCACATGATGCAGGTTTCTATCCCATTGGTCCATGGGCATCCTACTAGATTGCCAGCTGCTTTTCAACTGCAATGTGCGTGGTGGGGTAGAGAGCGTGTGTGTGTGTGGGGGGAGACAGTGTGTGCGTTGCGGAAGAGTGAGTGTGTCGCACACTGTCTCTAAGTTCAGACAGCTGCTGGAAGCAACCAGTCCTGAGGCAGGGGACAGCCCCGACATCAGCCCCCCTTCTCTCACTGGCTCAGCTCAGCACCGCACTCTCTGTCACACACACACACACACACTGCTGCCTGCTTAGCTCTGTGTCAGGGGTGCTGGAACAGGGGGTTTAGAGGGCCATGGCCCCACCACTCTTTACTGGCTGTTAGGACAAATGATGGGGGCGGGAGGGTGCAGTCTTGGGGAAGAGGCGTCTGTGGGAGTGGCCTCGGGGGGAGAGGTGGTGTGAGTGGGGGTCCTTCGGGAAGGGGTGTCATGGGGGTGCCACAGTTCAGACAACGGTGCCCCCCCCCACTGTAAGGAAGCTTCTGCCGCCCCTGCTCTGTGTTGGCAGAGTGGCAGAGAACAGCATCCACGGCAGTGATTTGCTCCCCGGGGCTCCGGCGGGGGGGGGGGGTTCGGGAGGTGATTTAAAGGGCCCGGGGCTCCGGCCGCTTCAGGGAGCCCTGGACCCTTTAAATCACCAGCCTGGGGAAGCCGGGCCGGGCTGGCACAGCGTATCGGCTCTTGCCGGTACCCCATACCGGAACATACCGGCTTACTTTCACCTCCAGAAGGTCCTCATGTGGATCAATAACTGGTTAAAAGATGGGAAACAAAGGGTAGGAATAAATGGTCAGTTTTCAGGATGGAAACAGGTAACTAGTGGTGTCTGTACTGGGACCAGGACTAGTCAACATATTCATAAATGATCTGCTACACAGTGAGCTGACAAAATGTGCAGATGATCCAAAACTACTGGCTTGCTGCCTAGAACGAACGCTCCTTGAGTGGGGTGATCCACGTGGAGTAGCTCAAACCTCCAAAGTGCCTGGCCAGAGGCAGGACATTAGCACAGCAAGGGAGGGGTGTGGCAGTGACATCACAAAGGCCTTTTGCAGGACCTCAGACTATTGGTCAAAGGTGGTGGGGAGGTGGTGACCTCACAGAGAGATGCTGACATCAGCCAGGCAGGAGAGGGGTGAGGGGCCAGGGAAACCTCAGAGACCCCTGTGGCTTTGCTTCAGCAAGTCTCCTTCTCCAGGTCTCTCTTTGAGGACTGAGAGAGTATTCGGGTTCACGGATGTGAGTGCCAGGAGGAACCTCTTTCGAGTTTTCTCCTTCCCTTTGCCTGATTTTACTAGAAAACAGCCGTCCCCGTTTAGAAGGTAAGAGCCTCCTGGAGGTTTGAAACCTGTTCAGTCTGATCCATCTGGTGACAGTTGAATTCTAGGCATGGAAAACATGAGCTTAAGGAGGCAGAATTTTATTCAGCACCTGGGATTTTGTCCCTTAGAACCACTGGGGATATTAGGGTTTGTCCTTTTTGTTTCATCTTTTCCTCCATCCATCCCTCCCTCCTTTCTCTTCGTCTCTTGCTCCTTTCACCTGTTCTCCTCCCAACACCAGGAGCGAGGTGTGTGTGTGTGTGTGTGTGTTGCAGGGTAGTGCTCGGCAGCTCCCACTGTGGGAGGTCCACCCAAAAATGTGGGGCTGAAATAGTGCTCGGGCAGTGATCCCACCAGTGACCTGGGCCATCCTTTGGGCTCTCTGGTGAGAACCCTCAGCCTCCCGTCCTCTGTCTCTACCCTGATTGGCTGAGCAGGGGGTTATTGACAGGGAGGAGACTCAAATCTTTGTTGTTCTCTTTTAAGACCAAGGAAATAAGTCATAACCAGTTCTATGTTTGATGAATTTTGCTGCTTCTCTGCATTAATTGTCTCTGAGCAGTTCATGATTCTCTCTAACATTGCAGTTCTCCTCAAATACTTGCTGAATAATTACTGTGCACTGTTGTTGGTGTGGAGCTCATCTGAGAGCTCTTTATTCAGGTCATTCAATGGATGAAATTCAAGATCTGATGGTTAGTTTGAAAATCAGGGCTCTTGGATCCTATTCCCAACTCTGCCACTGACTGGCTGTGTGACCTAAGACAAGTCAATTCTCCTTTCTTAGCCTTAGCTTCTCCCTCTTTCAAGGAGGGATAATAATGATCGGCTCCTACCTATCTAAACACACTCACCCTTCCCCAACACACACACTGTCTCTCCCCACACACAGTCTCTGCACTGCAGTTGAAAGGCAGCTGGCAATCTAGTAGGATGCCCATGGAACATTACACCATGGGACCAGCTCATGCTGCTGTCTCTGTGCATCGGTGACCCTCATGGGGCCGGCTCGAGTAAGGGACTGTTAACCCCTTACTAAAAGTTAGTGGGGGTTTTGGTTGGCTAGTTCCCAGCACCAATAGAAGGGGGAAGGGCCAATGGGAAATCAGGACCCTGAGACTGACAGTCCCCAGGGGCAATGGGGAGAGGCCAAAGCTCCAAGTTAGCCGCACTGACAGGCCAGGCAGTGTAAAGAGGGAGTCACCAGGCCAGGGGGTCCCATCCTCCGTGGGAGCTGGAACTGCCTGGGTCAGAGTGGGGCGGAGCTAAGGAGAGAGCAGGAGCCCGAGAAGAGCCGGGGAGCAGAGCTGCACCAGCCGGGGAGAACCAGAGCAGATCTGTGCTGGGAGCCGAGCTGCAGCAGCACGAGCCGTAGAAGCCGCCCAGGGAGCAGATCTGTGCTGGGAGAAGAGCTGCAGCAAGCGGAGCCAGACTATTGGTCAAAGGTGGTGGGGAGGTGGTGACCTCACAGAGAGATGCTGACATCAGCCACGCAGGACAGGGGCGAGGGGCCAGGGAAACCTCAGAGACCCCTGTGGCTTTGCTTCAGCAAGTCTCCTTCTCCAGGTCTCTCATTGAGGACTGAGAGAGTATTCGGCTTCATGGACGTGAGCGCCAGGAGGAACCTCTTTCGAGTTTTCTCCTTCCCTTTTCTTGATTTTGAAATTAACCATCAGATCTTGAATTTCACACATTGAATGACCTGAATAAAGTGCTCTCAGATGAGCTCCAGACCAACAGCAGTGCACAGTTTCAGCAAGTATTTGAGGAGAACTGCAATGTTAGAGAGAATCATGAACTGCTCAGTGATAATTAATGCAGAGAAGCAGCAAAATTAATCAAACATATGACTGGTTCTGACTTATTTACTTGGTCTTAAAAGAGAACAACAAGGACCTGAGTCTCCTCCCTGTCAATAACCCGCTGCTCAGCCAATCAGGGTAGAGACTGAGGACGGGAGGCTGAGGGTTCTCACCAGAGAGCCCAAAGGATGGCCCAGGTCACTGGTGGGGATCACTGCCCGAGCACTATTTAAGCCCCACATTTTTGGTGGACCTCCCACAGTGGGAGCTGCCGAGAACTCCCCTGCCACACACACACACACACACCTCCTGGTGTTGGGAGGGGAACTGGTGAAAGGACAAAAGAAGCAAGAGACAAAGAGAAAGGAGAGAGGGATGGATGGAGGAAAAGGTGAAACAAAAAGGACAAACCCTAAAGTCCCCAGTGATTCTGAGGGACAAAATCCCAGGTGCGGAATAAAATTCTGCCTCCTTAAGCTCGTGTTTTCCATGCCTAGAATTCAAGTGTCACGTGATGGATCAGACTGAACAGGTTTCAAACCTCGAGGAGGCTCTTACCTTCTAAACAGGGACGGCTGTTTTCTAGTAAAATCACTAAAAGGGAAGGAGAAAACTCGAAAGAGGTTCCTCCTGGCGCTCATGTCCATGAACCCGAATACTCTCTCAGTCCTCAAAGAGAGACCTGGAGAAGGAGACTTGCTGGAGCAAAGCCACAGGGGTCTCTGAGGTGTCCCTGGCCCCTCGCCCCTGTCCTGCCTGGCTGATGTCAGCATCTCTCTGTGAGGTCACCACCTCCCCCCCCCGCTTTGACCAATAGTCTGAGGTCCTGCAAAAGGCCTTTGTGATGTCACTGCCACACCCCTCCCTTGCTGGGCCAATGTCCTGCCCCTGGCCAGGCACTTTGGAGGTTTGAGCTACTCCCTCAAGAACAAATGGATATAAATTGGCAGTCGGGAACTTTAGGCTTGAAATTAGACGAAGGTTTCTAACCATCAGGGGAGTGAAATTCTGGAACAGCCTACCGAGGGAAACAGTGGGGGCGAAGGACCTCTCTGGCTTTAAGATTAAGCTTGATAAGTTTATGGAGGGAATGGTTTGATAGGAGAACGTGATTTAGTCAATAGGTCAATAACGTGCAACCACTGGTAATTAGTACCGAGGGTCAATGTTGGGATATTTAAAGTCTTTTTCCTGAGTGTCTGGCTGGAGAGTCTTGCCCGCATGCTCGGGGTTCAGCTGATCGCCATATTTGGGGTCGGGAAGGAATTTTCCTCCAGGGTAGATTGGCAGAGACCCTGGAGGTTTTTCGCCTTCCTCCGCAGCATGGGGCAGGGGTCGCTTGCTGGAGGATTATCTGCTACTTGAAGTCTTTAAATCAGGATTTGGGGACTTCAACAGCTGAGTCAAGGGAGAGAATTATTTCAGGAGTGGGTAGGTCAGCTTTTGTGGCCTGCATCTTGCAGGAGGTCAGACTAGATGATCATAATGGTTCCTTCTGATCTTAAGTTCTATGATTCTATGATTCCCTGTGGATCACCCCATTCAAGGAGCGTTCGTTCTAGGCAGCAAGCCGGTAGTTTTGGATCATCTGCAAATTTTGTCAGCTCACTGTTTAGCAGGTTGTTTATGAATATGTTGACTAGTCCTGGTCCCAGTACAGACACCACTAGTTACCTGTTTCCATCCTGAAAACTGACCATTTATTCCTACCCTTTGTTTCTTGTCTTTTAACCAGTTATTGATCCACGTGAGGACCTTCCGGAGGTGAAAGTAAGCCGGTATGTTCCAGTATGGGGTACCGGCAAGAGCTGATACGCTGTGCCAGCCCGGCCCGGCTTCCCCAGGCTGGTGATTTAAAGGGCCCAGGGCTCCCTGTAGCGGCCGGAGCCCCTGGCACTTTAAATCACCTCCCGAGCCCCCCTGCCGGAGCCCCAGGGAGCAAATCACTGCCGTGGATGCTGCTCTCTCCCGCTCTGCCAACACAGAGCAAGGGTGGCAGAAGCTTCCTTACAGTGGGGGGGGGCACCGTTGTCCGAACTGTGGCACCCCCATGACACCCCTTCCCTAAGGACCCCCACTCACACCACCTCTCCCCCCGAGGCCACACCCACAGACGCCTCTTCCCCAAGACTGCACCCTCCCCCCCCACCATCATTTGTCCTAACAGCCACTAAAGAGTGGTGGGGACATGGCCCTATAACCCCCCTGTTCCAGCACCCCTGACACCGAGCTAAGCAGGCAGAAGTGTGTGTGTGTGCGTGTGTGACAGAGAGTGCTGTGCTGAGCTGAGCCAGGGAGAGAAGGGGGCTGATGTCGGGGCTGTTCCCTGCCTCTGGACTGGTTGCTTCCAGCAGCTGTCTGAACTTAGAGACAGTGTGCGACACACTCACTCTTCCGCAACGCACACACTGTCTCCCCCCCCCACACACACACACGCTCTCTACCCCACCACACACATTGCAGTTGAAAAGCAGCTGGCAATCTAGTAGGATGCCCATGGAACAATGGGATAGAAACCTGCATCATGTGATGCTGTACCAGCCCGTGAGGCATTGCAAACCCTTCCCAAAGCACCCTGCAGCCAGCTGCACAGTGGGATAGCTACCCACAGTGCACTGCTCTCTGTGGCGATCCAAGAGATGCTAGCATGGATGTGCTCTGGTGACACAGCGTGGACATGCAACAGCTGTTCAATTAAAGCACTGTAACTAAAGCCACATCACCCTTTAGCTTAGGCCTAGCTTAAGAGGGAGACAAGACCCAGCTCCATTGAAACTAAAGAACCACAACTTCCTCCATAGTTGGCAGGATTTGAACCTGTGCGGGGTGACCCAATGGATTTCTAGTCCATCACCTTAACCACTTCGTCACAACTCCTTGATGTACAGCTGTGTCATTACATGATGATTCAGTTCTCACTGAACTGTCACTTCAAATTGTTTGCTCAGACCAGCTTCCCCAGCACACTCACGGCTGCGCATCAGTGTAAGTGTGTCCTTGGCTGATCAGTGAGAATTCCTGCCTATTTCCCTTCTGGCTGGAGCAGGATGAGAGTGTGTTTGTGTGAATGACATTGCTGTAGATTGTTGTTCATTCCCCACTCTGACAATTCAGGGAATAAGGGAATCTCTCTGATTTACCCTAACTACTTTTGTTGTTACAGTGGATGCAATGACATTTTCCCCTATCCCTGCCCTGTTCCTGCTCTTTGTTATAGTTCAATATATTTTAACTGAGGAAAATGATAATAAAAATATTTGCTCTCCAGCAAAACTTGAAGCAACATCAAAGCAACTGGGAATGAAACAATTTGTTTCCAAAGGGGGAACTCGATGACTAACAATTGCTTTGAAATGGGGGAACAGTATAACAGTGATGCTCAGGCTTTGGCCAGCCCTAATCAAGGCATTTCTCACAGTTCTCTCCCATTTGGATTTTCTGATGTCTAATAGGGAATGATCTTTGATTGAAGCTTTTCCCAAATGCAGAGCACGTGTAGGATCTCTCTCCACTGTGGATTCTGCGATGTCTGACAAGGTTTGAGCTCTCAATGAAGCTTTTCTCACACTCAGGGCATGTGTAGGGTCTCTCTCCTGTGTGGATTCTCTGATGTCTGCTTAGGCCAGAGCTCTGTTTGAAGCTTTTCCCGCATTCAGAGCATGTGTAGGGTTTCTCTCCTGTGTGGATTCTACGATGTGTGATAAGGGCATAGCTCCGATTGAAGTGTTTCCCGCACTCAGAGCATCCATAAGGTTTCTCACCCGTGTGGATTCTCCTATGTGTAATAAGGTAGGCGCTCCGATTGAAGCTTTTCCCACACTCAGAGCACATGTAGGGTCTCTCTCCTCTGTGGATTCCTTGATGTGTGAAAAGGTCTGAACTCCCATTGATGCTTTTCCCACACTCATGCCATGTGTAGCGTGTCTCTTCCAAGTTGATTCTCTCGTGTGTAATAAGGTCTGAGAGGCTACTCAGGTTTTCCTCTGGCCTCTGCTGAGACTCACAGGCTCTTGCTTTTTCTGGGAGTGCACAACTCCCGGAAACATTCCCTTTGGATCTTCCTGATAACGTCCCATGTGGTTCTACTTGCTCAGCATCTTCCTGCTGGGGATTCTCCTCGTTCTCACTCGCCATCCCATCACCTGATGGGAGACAGAGAGAATCCAGACACAGGTCACTCCCTGCGCCGGAGAGAAAGGAATCTCCGAGAGAGGAATGGAAAAAGGTGTGAACAAACCAAAATATGTGCGGGAGAGATCAAAGCTATCAGGAGCTGATTTTCCCCAAACCCTTCCCCAGAGCAGAGAGAGGAAGGGATCCGTTCTGGGTCTGCATCTCACCAGAACTCTCAGGGGAAAGTGAGATTGGGGAGGGACCTGCTGCCAGTTGCCAGTCAGAATAGGAGGGAAGCCATGAGTGACATCTGCCTAATGATTCCACATCTGCAGGGAACAGTTCTGAACTTGGAGCACTTACAACTTGCAGAGTCTTTGTAGGGCATCCCAAAGGTTTCCTGTATTCACAGACAGTTGTTGAGATGGTTCACCCAATTCCTCACCTGTGCACATGGCTCTCGGGAGCACTTTTTTTCAGAGCCATAGAGGTCTGAGACCCACGGCTGTTCCCCTCATTCCAGGTGCAAGATCACATCAGGTTTGGAAACTGGAAACCCTGGGAAGGGAAAGAAAACAAGGGAGGTCAGTGGAATTTGTGGGATACTTGTCACAAGGAATATTCCACGGTTTTAACCCCAGCTCATTTTTAAGACGTAACACCCCAAGACCGGCTTCCTTGGCTCAAAGTGGCAGGAGAGTTATTATTATAACTCACATTCATGACCTTAGTGCCTAAGAGCCAACAAACCATGGGCCCCTGTTGTGCTGGGCACAGCACAAACCCAGAATAGAAGATGGCCCATGCCCTGAAGAATTTACAGTCTAACTAGACAAGACAGACACAGATGAGGGAAGAGGTGGAACCCGCCAGCAGAGTGAACTATGTGAAGGCAGAGGGACAGATCTGATGAACACAGGTATAGATCTTGAGACTATCGTATTTAATGTTATCACTAGGGCCAGTGTTTTCCGGAAATTGCTGCTATTCCTCTGGCTTCAACACTCCTATTTCCACCTGTGAGCTCTGCCAACAGGCCCAGCTGAACGACACTCCTGTTCAGAGACTGTTCTTCATTCAATGCACAGAGCAAGTTTGTGCTGTGACACTGGGCAGACTGTTAAAACAGAGCAGGGTTTATTAGTCAACTGAAACACAGCATGGAAAGTCCTTAGATTAGCACAGAGAAGCAAAGACGACAATATAGTCCATACAATATAGTCCATGGGTGTGTGTGGCTGGATACATATTTGTTTCTGTATGTTTGCAATTGCACGTGTGTGTATGTGTGTGGGAATGCTCTGCTGCCCTCTGCCGGTGCAACAACCGTTTCTCTGTATGTCACAGCCCCCATACCACCGACCCTGGTGGTGATTTCCCCATCTTACAAGGGCTGGCTGGCCTGACCCTTCTCCCCTCTGCGGAGTGTGGCGGGGGCTGCAGCTCACCTCCTGTGGGGCAGGAGGGCCCAGGTGCGGGGCTCCGATGCACCTGGAGAGCAGCTCAGATGAGGTGGGGCAGGGCGTGTGGTGTCCATTCTGCGTTGCCTGGTGCTGGGCCATTACACAATCCCCAGCCACGCTGCACAGCGCACCCCAAGAGGGGGCAGGGGGCCAAGCAGATGATCCAGCACGAGGGGGGAGAGGATGTGTGGTTGGGGGGAGGAAAAGCCTTGGGCTGCACTGGGGGAGTGCAGAGCAGGGGTGACACCCCAGAAACCTGCAGCAAAGGGATGGACAGGTGGGGTGGGTGGATAGAAGAGGCAGCGGGACTAAAATCTAAAAGGGGAGTGTGGGGTCTGGTGGTCAGAACGGGGTGAGGGGGCAGGTTTGGTGGTCAGAATTCCTGGGTTCTATCTCCAGCCCTGGGAGGGGAGTGGGAGCCAGTGGTTAGAGTGTGTGTCAGGGGAAGAGCCAGGACTCCTGGGTTTTCTCCCTGGCTCTGACTCTCTCTTGTGCAATCCCTCAGCAGTTACCCAACTCGCCAGCTTGTGGGAGCGAGGGGCTGGGGCCGGGTTGTGACACGGCCAGAGTCTCATACTGCCCCTTTGTTACCCAACCCGGGGCAGGGTGGGGGATGGCCTGGGAGACCCGCTAAGAAAGGCGCTTCTGGTGGGTTTGTGTGTGGGTCACGCTGCCCCCTGCTGGATAGACCCCTCTAGGTCAGAGCCAGTCTCAGCCCGGGTCAGACCCCGGGAGCCCAGCCCCCTCTGTCGCCACGACTATGTCTATTGGTCTCCTGGAAAGGTCCATTCTCATGGGTAGCTGTCCAGTGGCAGTGAGTTCCACAGGCCTCGGCACACGCTGTGTGGGGCAGGAGGTCCTTGTGTTGGGAGCAGTGGGAGTGAACTGTGTGTGGTTGTGTATCTGAGCACAATTCTGAATAGTCTCTGTGTGTGTGTGTGTGATTGTGAGTGTGGCTGGGGGTGTGATTGTTTCTCTCTTTGGGGGTTGGGCTAGCATGCCCCTCTGGGTGTGTTGTGTGTGAGTGTTCTTGGGATTGCGTGAGTCCCTTTGTGCGTCAATGTGTCTGTGTGTGTGTGTGTGTCACTTGCTGCAAGATACAAAATCCTGCAAAGCCACCACACACACAGAGCAGGGCTCAGCCCCACCAGCAGGGGGCAGCAGGGACACACACGTCTCTCCTGGGCCAGCTTGGACAATTCCCCATCACGACCCGGCACAGTGCTGGTGCCCCCACACGGGGGTGGGCAGTGACCGGGCGGGGGGGGGCAGATGTGCTGGATTCAGAAGGAAGCACTTTGGGAAAATCAGTTAAGGCCCTTAGCAGAGCTGGGACACAGACCCAGTGACCCCTGCACCACCCTGGGGGTGGAGTGGTCAGAGCAGGGAGGGGGCTGGGCACCAGGACCCCTGGGTTCTATCCCCCTGGCCCAGGGAGTGGAGGGGGTCTGGAGCAGGGGGACTGGGAGCCAGGACTCCTGGGTTCCATAGGGGAGACTGTTTTTTCCTATGCTCCCCTCCCTAGAGATCCCAGCCCAGCCCCCTAGCGGAGAGTGAGTAGGAGCAGGGGAAGTTGCTCCCCGACTTTAGAAACATGATTCAACCCCCTTCCCCCACCATGGGCTGTGACATCATGGAACCCCCCCCCCAGGCAGACAGTAGAGGCCCCGCCCCACCAGAGAATGGGGAGTCTAATTGCACCCACTCACGGTTCCACAGAAACCCCACACACCCCCTGCTAGGACAGGATCTGCTGCTCCCACATGTTTCCTTTTCACCATGAGCTGCTTCCCGCCAGGCACCACACCCCATTCACACGCCTTTGGTCAATAGTAGCTCAGTGGCAATCACTGCCCCGAAGTGACTCCGGCGCAGGCACCCACAGCACGAACTCCCCACACCGGATTCTGTCCACACGCAGAGAATTCTCTCCGCCGGGCTCCTTCGGTTCCTCTCGCTGCTCCCCGTCCTGCCGCCAGACACTGCTCATCTGCATAGCCCCACCCATGGACACGTGACACCTTCTGTCGTTTTGGTCTCCAGTGAATGAGTCGCCTGCGGGGAGTGAGCCCGTCACCGCACGTCACAGCCCCAGCGCACGTCACAGCCGCCGGGCGGGGATTGTCTGTGAGCCCCGCGCTGGGGGCGGGGCTTCAGGGAGAGACCCAGCCCCATAGACAGACTGGGGTAGGGAGACATTGGGGGAAGGGATGAGGGGATGGGGGGAGAAGGGGGAAGGGAGAGACCCAGCCCCATAGGCAGCATGGGGCAGGATGATATTGGGGTCAGGAGGGGAGAAGGGGGATTGGCAGAGACCCAGCCTGGGGTGCAGGGAAATGGGGCGGTTTGGAGGGAACTGGGGAGGAGAAGAGACACAGGGCAGGACACATGTTGGGACAGGGAAACTGACTCACTCCGAATACATGCAGAACTGGGCAGGGTGGAGGCAGATCATGCTGGTCCCAGGGTAATTTCGGGGGGTTCTGATTCCCCACTCAGCCGGGGGGCTCCCCTCTGGGCTGAGGAGCCCTGGGGTGGGGCGGGTGCAGGGGCTGGGTGTGTGTGTCAGGCTGGGGGAGCTGCCTGGGCAGAGGGGCTGGAACCAGGGGCGGCTCCAGGCACCAGCACACCCAGCGCGTGGTTGGGGGACAAGCTGCAGGGGGGGCTCTGCTGGTCGCTGCGAGGGCAGCAGGCACCCCAGCCTCTCCCCCACTCCCCTCCCAGAGCTGGGGGAGAACCCAGGAGTCCTGCCCCCCCCTATTTCCATAAGGCTCCATCCAACAGCCCCCCCCCCGCCGAGTGGGTAGAGATGAGGCCAGGGGAGAAGCAGGCGGGGGGGCACTGGGCGGGGCCGGGCCGAGACCCCGGGACACACGAGTTCGCGTCAGGAGCCGGAGGGGGCGGGGCCGGGGCTCTCTGGGGGGCGGGGCGGGATGAGGAGTTGCGTTGGCGGGGGGGGGGAGGTGTCAGGTGGACCCAGGGACCCGCCCTTACCTGGGCTGGAGAGGACGGAGGCGCCCCGGGGCAGGCTGGGAGTTGTAGTTCCTGGCTCGTTTCAGAGCGGAAGTGACGGACAGTTGCTCAGGCAACGCGCCCCCTCCCGGTGCACTCTGGGAAGCGTAGTTCTCTCTCTCTCTCTCTCACACACGCGGCCTCTATGGGAGGAGGGGCCGTAACTCGTCACTTCGCCGCGCCCCTCCCCGCTCCCTGATTGGCGGAGAGAGCGCGGGACAGAGACTCGGCGCGTGGCGGGAGGCCCCGGTTCCCTCGCCCCGAGGCTTCGCTGCCCCCCCCCCCACCCCGGGCGCGCGCTGCGGCCGTTGGGATTCGAATCCCACGTGGGCTGGGGGGGGGCACAGGGCAGAGGCAGCGGGGGGGTGGCTGAGCTGCCTGGGAGCAGCCCCACAAGCGGCAGCCTGGGGCCGCGGGGCCCCTCAGCCCCCCCCCAACCTGCCCCCGCAGTGTCCCCCCCCCCCGCTGTGACCCTCCCGCCAGCCCCGCCCCCAGCGTCCCCTCCCCCACCCTGTCCGCTCTGCCCGGCCTTTCCCTTCGCCCCCCCCCAACATCCTCCTCCCTGTCCTCAGTGCCCTGCCCCCCGCCTCCTCTTCCCCCTCAGCGCCCCGCCCCTAATTGCCTCCAGCCCATTTCTCCATGGCTGGGCCCCACTTTCCCATCCCCCCACTGCCCCAGTCCATCCCCAGGGTGGGGGGTTCCTCATCTCCAATCTCTGCTGCCCCCCAACCTGCCGGGTTCCCCTTTTCAGCCACTGTGGGGCCCTGCAACCCGCCCTCACCCATCCACTCTGGGCTCTCTAAATCCCACATTCCCACAATGCACCTTGGTAACCCCACCCTCCTCTGTCCCTAATCCCCCTAGTCCCTTCCCTGGGGTCCCCCTGGACACCCCAACCCACAGTCCGGCCCCCACATACATCCCAGTCCCTCATTCACACGCTGAGCTAGTCCTTCAGGGGCCCCCACAGCCCCCCAAACTCCTCCATCCATGAGCCCCGTTGGCCTGTGGCCGGGAAGGTGGGGAAGCTCCCACTTTGGCTGGGCTGGGTGTGGGTGTTAATCTTTTCCTGGCTTGTGTGTGCTGAGCTCACAAAGGGTTTTTGCTCCCTCGGGGTGGGGGGTGGTTTTGGCCGAAGGTGACGTGGTTTGGTAGCCCTGTGGATGCTGCGTGGTGTCTGGAATGGGGCGTGTGTGTTCCCATCATGCCCCTTCCCCTCTGCCTGCAGAGCTGAGCACAGACAGGTCTGAGGAGCAGAGCAGCAGCTCTGGGAAGGAGAAGAGCAATATGAAGATGGAGTCTAAGACGAGGCCAGGTGACTTCTGTGGAGGGAGACATGCTGGACAGCGCCAAGGATTGGGGAGACAACAAGGTGTGAGCCCAGGGCTCAGATTTCTAGTTGTAGCTGTGATGGCAGAATGGGAGGAGGGTTGAAGCCGGAGCCCTGGGGTCCGTGAGTAGCGAGAAGAGGAGCCTCGCCACCATTGCTTTTTCTTTTCCTCTTGTGTTGTGTTTCATACCAAGGGAAAAGAAGTCGCGGGGACGGAGTCCAGCCCCGAGGTGAGATGGAAAGTGAGCAAGAGCAGTGACAGGGTGAATCCTGTTGATGCCAGGCAAGACCTGCCCAGCTGGGATGAGAGTAGCTGTCTCTATCGGTGAGAGAAGTATCTGGTTTGGGAAGGGCTCTGGTCACAGCCCCCCTGGCTCCAGGCAGGGACTTCCCGTTACCTGGGTGTGGGTTTCCGGACTAGCTGTGGCTTCAAGGGAGATGATGTTGCCATTTGCAAGGGCTGATCATCTCTCTGGCCAGGAGTGGTGTGTGCCCCCTAGCAGAAAGTTGGATCCATGAGGGTGATTCCCTGTTCTGAGTTTCTTTCTTCCTCTGAGGTTTCTCTCTCTGTGTTGGTCAACTTACACTCAAACTCTCTCTCTCTCCTTTCATGAACACCTGTCATGTTCAGTTGCCTTCATCCTCTTCCTCTGCTCCCCCTCCCCCAGTCTCCCATGGGCTCAGCTGGGTCTATCTGCCCACGGGCAAGGTCTCTGCCATACTGGGAAGGATGTGTCCTGCCTGCCAGGATAAGGGGGTTGCTCCTCCCACCCCCTATCTTCAGGGAGACCTCATTGCTGTAACTGGATCACAGCGTGAGTGGCCGGTCATGTCTTTGGGGTTGTGGGGTCTGAGACTGAGAGGGGTGGGCTCGCAGTCATGGCTTTGGGCACAGGAGAAGAGGGGCTGCGATTAGAGATGCCCAGAACTTCCCTTATCACCCGCTAGCTCCATTACTGCATCACCCAAAAGCCTCGCTCAGGGTCCACTATGCCTCCTTGTGCTGGGCACTGCAGGGACAATCAGAGGGACAGCAGGATGCATGAGGAAATAGATGAGTGTGTGAGGCAGATGGGTGAGGGGGGGTGGCATACATTGGGGACGGATGGGGGGTTGAGGGTTGGACGGACGGCGGGACAGATGGAGAGCTGCAGGGACGGATGGTGACGTCACAGGCTGGACTTGTGATGGGTTCAGCTCATGGCCGCTGGCCCTGTCATCTCCTGCCCCCATCTGCCCGTCTGACTCTGCCCCTGTCTCTCACAGGCAGCACTCAGCAGAGTCTGGCCCTGTCGTTACACTGGTGCCTACATGCAGTGCACACCTGTGTGTTATGTGCTCCTGGAGAGCTCAGGCAGGGACAAGCGTGCGGCTCACGGCTGCTGAACCAGCTACTCCAAAACTGCCACAGATCTCCCCCTCCTTGGGCAGCAAGACCCTGGCCGGGGGGTTCCCTGTCCTTCCTCGCTGCCAAAGCAGCCTGCTCAGCACAGAGACCGAGATCACCTGCCTCCGCCCAGCCTCCAGCTGGAGCTGCTCCAGCTGCGAATTGCTGGTATCCAGCCTGGCTGGAGTTGGTGCGATGTCCCAGCGGAGTCCGTTCTTTCTCCCCGGTAGATGACGATTTTCCCCACTGCAGTTAGTTGCTCTTTCTCTGCTTCCCCATAGCCCCTCCCCAGTGATAGTGACCCCTGCTGGCCAGGCACGGGAGTGTCCTGTAGGTGCCTTCTTGTAGGAGGAGTGACTCCTGGTGGCGAGGTGCAGCAATGCCTGGCATGTATCCCCCCCCTAGCATTGCTGCAGCGCCCCCTGGTGGCCACTGAGGGCAGTTGCCTATGTGACCCACCACTGCCATTGTGCCTGTGAGCGCTGGTGGGTAGGTGAGGCAGGGCCCTGTATGTATATCAGCCATTGGGGCAGTGCCCTCTGCGTATCCCACTCTCATCTCGGTGACTCGTGTTGCCCAGGTGGGGCAGTCCCCTGTGTGTATTTACTCCCCCAACCCCTGCATTGGGCCAGTGAGCACTGGTAGCCAGAGGAGTCAGTGCCTGAGGTGTGTTCTTCACCTCCCCCAAGGTGGCAGGGTGCCTGGGTGGCCGTGTCAGGCAGTGCCCTGGGTATCTTCCAACCCCTTTGTGGCAGTGAGTCCTGCTCTTGGTGCGTGTCACTCCCCCACTAGGGATGTGCACTGGTGGCCAAGTAGGGCAGTGCCCTGTGTGCATCCCCCTCCCTCTCCCACCCAGGGTGACCAGATAGAAAGTGTGAAGAATCGGGACAGGGTGGAGGGTAATAGGCAACTACATAAGAAAAAGCCCCGAATATCAGGACTGTCCCTATTAAATCAGGACATCTGGTCACCCTATCCCCTCTACCCCTGTGCCAGGTATGGCAGGCACTGATCCCTGGCACCCCCATGGAGCAATATCCTCTGTATATCCTCCAATTGGGGCAGTGACCCCTGCTGGTGAAGTGGGGCAGTGCCCTGTGTGTGTGTCCCCCTATTTAGGTAGTGACCCTGGTGGCTAAGTGAGGCAGTGGCCTTTGATTTCCTCTTCTCTCCCCAGCCCCCTCTCTCTCTGGGGTAGGGCCCCCAGTTGGGGCACTACCCCATGTGTATCTCTACTAATTGGAGCAGTGACCTCCCCGCGGTGCCCTGGTGTGGCAGTGCCCTATTGGTATCTCCCTCCCCCTCTCCCCACACCATTGTGGTAGTGGCCATTTCAGGCAGTGGCCTATCTTCCCCCGCCCCCCACCACCATTGCAGCAGTGCCCCCTGGTGGCCATGTGTGGCAGTGACTTGCATGTATCCCCCCCAACCATTGCTGCAGTGACCCCAGGTGCCCAGTTTGAGTAGTAGCCTGTGTGGACCTCACTTCTTGGGGCAGTAACGTGTGGGGCCAGCTAAGACAGTGCACAGTCTGTGACGTCTGGTGGCCACGTAGGGCAGTGGCCTGTATGTACCATCTCCTCTGGAGCAGTGACCACTGGTGTCTTGGTGCTAAGATGCAGCCACCTCTGGGTTACATGGTGGGGCTTGTCAAAGTTAGACTCAGGACTCACAGTTTGTCAGACCACTCTGTTTTATTAGCACAGCGCTTCTGCTAATAACACCCAGATAATGTGAGCCCCATGCAAGACACAAACTATCTTATTTATACAGATAAAAGGATGAGAACTTAACAAGATAACAAAGGAAGCAGAATCAGATAAGTTTACCTGGGTTAGGCATGCATATTTTATTCCCTTACTAACTACTACCCATCTTCTGTTAATGTTTTGCCATTAGCACCATTGTTTATGCCTAATGTTTCTTTTCCTGGCACCTGTATTTCAACATTTCTTATTTCTGCTTAAAGGTACATACAACATTTCTTTAATCCATTCTTATTTTTACAATATAATTTATTCTACTTTCACAATCCCTCCTTTTGGTCAAGCTTACGCCATGACCAAAATTTTACTGGGTTTTACATATTAACCGTTTTTTTATCTCTTTGTTCATTAGCAATATTTAAAATTATTGTATTAGCACTCTGTTCTGGGGCAGTTACTTGAGTAGCATGCCTTACACAATTTTGGGTACAACAGGAGACTAACTGAAAACATACAAAAATTATTAGGATTTCAAACAGGATAGTTAGGGCTTCCTGAAACAACCAGTTTCCTATACCACAGAATACTTAGCCACTTCCATAAAGAACTTGGCTTTTTATGGGGAATATATGCGATTTGTTCTAAGTGGCTAGCGTGATCTATTACCTTATTGGTATCGTCAGGTATAAACACACAACATTGTTGTTGTTTTTTTTTTAATGAGAGCACAGGTCCCTCCTTTGGCCGCCAGCACTATGTACAATGCCTGACGTTTTTGGAGGGCCACCTGTCGGACCGCCCCTGTTTCTTTGGCCAGGGCTCTTAAAACTTTCTCCAGTTTTATTTGCCATTATTTTAACTACTTCTTTTAACCTCAGGAGCCTTTTTGCCCGGTGTATTACTCCCCCAAGTGGGTTAAAGGAACTGCCAATAGTCTCTTCCCAGGTGTCATTACTGTTCCATATTGTGTTAAACGGACAAGGTCCTCCAGTGAGGTCTGGGGAATTGAGTGGGATAGCCAGGACAGGAACATCAGTTTGACAGTGGGCTGGGATGTGGCTGCAGACCCAGCATTTAGAAATATTAAGGGTCTGAGCTATCCACACTTGCTGCTGGATAAAAGAATTGTCATTGTGGACTCCCCAGACCTTCAGACACCAACAGCCGAGGAACAGGCACCACATGTTGGAGGCAGGGCCCTTCTGGTTCTGACAACCTCAACTGAGGGAACTGTAGTCACAGTTTTATGTCCACCAGGCAGCAGGCGCTAGGCTCACTACTGCTTTTTCTTGGGCCTTGCTTTAGGTAGTTGTCTGCTTCTGGCAACCCTTACGAGAACGTAGATTGTAAGGTATTGCAGGCTGTTCCTCTACGTCATCTTCTGGAGTCAAAATTGACTCTGCGTGGTCCTGAGGTGACGATTGGTTCGCTGGGGTGGTGCATTTTTACACGGCAAAGCATGTATTCATGCTGCGGATGCCAGACAGTTTAACAGCAGTTTGGGTAGTAAGCAGTGCCTGATGATTCTTTGATACTCTTTAAGTCTTTTTGCTTCTTTTCTTGACTCTGGCTATAACAATGGCCTTCACACCTTATCTTTTCCTGATGCATTCATTCCTCATTCACACAAACAGATTGAGAATACAAACAGTAGTATTTTATATTGAGCAAAAAGGCATTGCAAATTAAACCTTGCTAAGTTTTACAATTAACCACGACAATTTACATTGAGACCCAGGCCTTCAATGTTTCTCTAATTTACTTAACATAGACACAATAGAGAATCCTGTCTCTTACTACCTAAATCTTAAAACAAAGAGTTAGAGAGGGCCCAATTTGTAATGCATATGGGAAAACAGAATCTTATAGTCCCAGAGGGTCATTTCTTTCTGCTATTCAAAAAGGGTGGCTGGTAGGATGAAATCAAATTATACATTATAAAGTCCAGCTCCTACATATCCCCCTTTTGACACTAAGATTATCAATCGCCAGTGTCACTTCTTATGTAGTAAAATACTGGGAGGTGATTTGGGCCTGTAGCTTTAGCTTTGCATACATTTGTTTTATTTACCAGCATATTTTAAACATTTTAATTAAACACATACAATTTAAAACCAAAAACAATTAGGGGTAGTAACATTAGTATGCCAGTAGTTGTGGGAGACCATCCAGATAATATGAATGGTTCTGTTTCCCACATTGTTTTGTTTGTTTGTTTTTAGGAACTATGTTACCTTTTTAAACAGATAATGGGTAACTGTTTGCCATTCAATGCCAAGACTGATAGAGAACTCAGCTAAATCAGTGCTTACAGTAAGCTGAGACTTTTTGGTTGTGGCAAATAGTAAATGTGATTATTGGTAAACACAGTACTTACATTACATGTACATTTGTCTACTGGTGGGTTGCTAACACTTTTATCCTTTTAAAACACTTCTTTCCAAGAATTAACACACACATTGCCCGTTATACAATACTTTGGCCTAATTATTAATTTTATCCCACATACAGGATCCTAGTGAGGTGTCTTTACTACAGGGCTTTGGAGCAACAGGCATGGATAAGCATACCCACTTTTGAGGAGTCCACTTGGTACAACCTCTAGTGTCCAATAGTTTCCCTTCCTCCCAGCCCACTGGCTTGAGGTTTGAGGTAGCCAGAAGGATCCCAGGTGCAATCTGTGGAGTGGGCTAACTTTTCTTTTTTTTTTTGCTTCCAGAGCCTGTTGGTGTGCAATTTTAACAACAATTTCTTCACTTAACAAATTTTGTCTTACCGTACTGGAGACATACTGCATCCAGTTATATTGATAGGTATTAAACAATAATCTTTTCCTTTGATTTAACAGATGCATCAAAACCTTAATATTTTCTGATATTACCCAAAACATCCTATGTTCTAAATATCTGCATTTTAGTACATTTCATAGCTATTGCAGTATGGTTTTTTTTTTAAACTTATTTGTTTTTGTAATAGGTTGTTCTGTAGCTGGTATTAGCTTTTTCTGATTTTCTGAAAGACAAAAATAACATTTTTCTACCCCTTTCAGGGTGGCATTGATTGTTGCTTAAAATATTCCTTTCTTTTACAAATACCCTTGCTGATTGCAGGCAAAACAGAGGAATTACCCCCATATTTTCCTGTGTTTTTTTTGTTCTATAGGCAGGCCAGGTTTTAATGGGTTCTACTTTTTAAGAGTTATGGGGAAATTATTCCACTGTTGAGGTATACCACCTCATGAATTTAATAACTAAAGTTTTTCTTCTTATATAGCAGACCAAGTTTGTAATGTTTTTCCTGCTGTGTTAAGCTTTAAGTTTATTCACAGGTAATAGCTGAGAAGCATTATTACCATATTACCTTCAAGGTTTTTTCCAAAAATCATACACACTATACGTTGTTACAGGGGTACTTACTAACATTAAATTTATTTCAATGTTTAATATTAACAATAACATTTAGCATCAAATCTCTTAAAGGGATCTTGTTATACCATGTCTTTTATTTAGGCAATTTCTTTTGTGCTGGCAGTTTTTACCTTCCTTTATCAGTTAGGTAATTTGCATTAACACAGGCTTGGCTTGTGGATTCAAAGCCATTAGCAGAGCTCAGAGACTTTGTCTTAAAAGGGACACAATTAACTTCCACCAGAGTTTTAATTTCTTTCCACTTTCAACTCCTGCTTACAAAACACACAGAGATCTGAAAAAGAAAACAGTCTATTGCGGCTCTTTTTGGAGCCCTAATAGGATTTTAATTCAGTAGCATATTTCATTTGTATTTCTTTTACCCCTTTTTACAATATACACTGCACATGTCCTAGGGAAAAAGCACATTCCTTCTATATTACAACTTTTTTTTTTAAACATTAGCCATATCAATTTTTATATACGATGTAACTGTTTCTTTTTTCTTACAGAGTTTTCATGTACCCTTATCAAAAGTGACAGTCTGATTACACAGAGCCATTTTAAGGCTCAGTGTTTTAACATTGCTTCTTTTTGTTTTGTGCACCTCACCTCTGCTGTTGCTTCAGAGGGGCACTGTTAAAATATATATTTTTTTAATTCTTTCACTACAGCTCTTATCTGCTATTGTTACCAAAAAAAAAACAACAACCAACCAAACAAAAAGACTCCAGAATCTCTCCCTATTCTCCTGATTTTGACTGCCCTATTGCAGCCATGACTTGGTTTTTATTTAAAAAACATTTTAAATTTTATAAAGAATCAAGTTACCCCTTAAGGGTTAAATGCTAAATCCCAAAGCCAAACACTAATTACCTGTGTCTTGCAAAAAGGTCTGTCAGTTTTGCAACTTTGAATTAAGAGTCAAATGAATTTTTCGTGGCATTAAAAACAAAAACAAAACTAATTTATCTTACACCTACAAAACAGGAGTTTTACAAACCAGATGTGCTGGTTTAGATTCTTAGAACTTTACATATTTTCACAGACAAATAGATACATACACATTTTCACAAAATTTAACTGCTTAATTCTCTCCAGCCTTTGTAGAGTTAACTTTTCACTCTCTTTCCTTAAATCACTTGTTTTTCTCCCAAAATAACACCTTTATCACCTCAGATTTCACCATTTTAAGTATTGTTCCAGGGGTTCATGCCTGCACTTACTGCTTTTCTTACTCCTTACACTATGCCCTTAGGGCTTCCAACCTGTTTTTCTTTTTTTTTTTAATCTGTTGCTTGCCTGCTTTTCTGGGCCCGATCCTGCTTTTTGTCCTTTTTACAATGAGATGGGAGTATTAAGGGGGTTGGATCGATCCGGGGTGGGTTTTTTTGAGAACGGGGTAAAGGGGAGCGCTCGGTCTGGTGGTGGGAGAGGAGGCTTTTAATAAAGCTTTCAACTTATTATTTGAATATTTGAGAGAGGCGAGTTTTTGATTTTGTCCAGCTACGATTTGCCTCTTCCCACCACTGAATGAAACAATTAACCTCTTCTTTAGCCAATTTAGTTTTAGGTTGGCCGAGTTTGTCCTTTAAGATGTCCACTCGGTCTTTGTTCCAAGATTTTAACAGTGGCCACTGAGTTTTGGGATCCCCCTGAGTTAGCCTAGACCATTTTTCCAGAAATTTACAGGAGTCCGGACCCATCCTAAATACATAAAATGAGCTGGCGTTCGTTTAGGGAACTGTTCCGACTTAGACGTCTGGTTACCAGTACAGGAGGACTTCACACACCAATCGCACAAGAAGGAAATTCAGGTTCGTCAGAGCAACACACAAAAGGAGCCCACAGGCTACTGCCTCAATTGCCCTTGCTTTCACACCAGGGGTTTACCCAAAGTGTGGTGCGGCTGCAATTGTGCAGATTCCACTCACTCAGACCGCAGGGACAGAAACCCCTTGGTCGGCCGATCCCCGGACAGAGATGGCACCCAGACTCAAACACTCCACAGGAAGACGGATAGACACAGAGACAGGACAGTCCTCAGTCCGGACAAAACACAGAAATAATTACCTGACCAGATTCCTGATGTCAGATCCCGGGATCCCTACCAGAACAGAGTGGGAACCAACAGGTTCAATGGCGTAGACTTCACTGTGGTCGTGCACCTTTCCGTTCTGGTGGAGGACCGCTCGGGCCAAATGCCCAGGTGCCGGCTTCCACGGTCGTCCTACAAAAACAGTCAGGAATCACACAGCCCCAGTGAAGACGGTTGCCATCTCGGTGGAACCTCCAAATTGTCAAAGTTAGACTCAGGACTCACAGTTTGTCAGACCACTCTGTTTTATTAGCACAGCGCTTCTGCTAATAACACCCAGATAATGTGAGCCCCATGCAAGACACAAACTATCTTATTTATACAGATAAAAGGATGAGAACTTAACAAGATAACAAAGGAAGCAGAATCAGATAAGTTTACCTGGGTTAGGCATGCATATTTTATTCCCTTACTAACTACTACCCATCTTCTGTTAATGTTTTGCCATTAGCACCATTGTTTATGCCTAATGTTTCTTTTCCTGGCACCTGTATTTCAACATTTCTTATTTCTGCTTAAAGGTACATACAACATTTCTTTAATCCATTCTTATTTTTACAATATAATTTATTCTACTTTCACAGGCTGTTTACAGGAGAATGGGGACAGCCCCCCCCCCCCGTTCCAGGAAGTAGGGGAATGTCTGGTGTTCGGGGCAGAGCGTTCCACCTTCTATTGAACTGTGATGCTCTGAGCACCTTTCCCCTGCCGGAAGAAGACCCTGTGTGGCTCCAAAGCTGGTCCAGTAACAGGTATCACCTCACCTGCCTTGTCTCCTGGTATTCTGGCCAGTGTCCAACTTCCCCTTCACTGTTGGTCCTCAAACCTCCTCCAAGCAAACCCCCGCCCACACACACAGTCCCTTAAGCGGCCAAACCTTCCCTGGAGCCCAACCCTGGTGGTGGGGGGGGCACCCCACCTGAAACCCCTACGGCACCATGGGAGTGGTAGTGTCCACTGCCTCCATCACCCCCCAGCCAGGACGGGCCCCACAGCACCATGGGAGTGGTCGTGTCTCCTGCTTCCATTTCCTGATAGCTGCTGCCAGGCCCGGCCCAGACTTCCCATTTCTGGTGCGAGTCCAGAAGCAGATGCTGCCATGAGGCGGTGCTGGGAAGGGTGGTGCTGGTGTCAGGAGAAAGCAGGAGGAGCAGGTGGGGTCTGTGCTCCTGCGGGGAGGTGCTGCCCTTGCTGTGAAAAGGCCCCGCCCTTAGGGGAGATGTCATCTCCCTGCCCTGCCACGCTCTGCACCAGCCCCTGCTTGTCATGGGAGCAGGGCTGGCTCCAGGCACCAGTGTAGCAAGCAGGTGCTTGGAGCGGCCAGTTCAAAGGGGCGGCCCGTCCGGTATCGGGGCAGCACGGCTGGGTCCTGGGCGGAAATTCGGCGGCGGGTCCCTCATTCCCTGTGTTAGTCTTTGAGCTGCCGCCGAATTGCTGCCAAAGAGGAAGGGGGGAGGACTCGCCGCCGAACTGCCACAGAAGCAGCAGTGTGGTTGAGCTGCCACCAAAGAGCCACAGCTTGTCCTTTTCCCCGCTCCTGCTTGGGGTGGCAGAAAAGCTGGAGCTGGCCCTGCACAGGAGGAGCAGGCTCCAGTCTGCGGAGCGGCAGCAGGGAACCCCGCAGCAGGGAACCCCGCAGCCCAACGCCTGTCAGGCACCCCCGTTCTCCATGCCCCTAATCCCTGCTGCCCCCCCACCCATCAGTTATAGAACAGGAGGCAACTTAACTTCTGCTCACTGTTCCCGGTGGGGCTCTAACAGAGCGCGTCCCGGAGCCACTTAACTTCCATTCTCTGTTCCCTTCA
The DNA here is from genome assembly GCF_020497125.1 of Mauremys mutica. Classification (NCBI taxonomy): domain Eukaryota; kingdom Metazoa; phylum Chordata; order Testudines; family Geoemydidae; genus Mauremys; species Mauremys mutica. The sequence goes on along the minus strand of NW_025423267.1, from coordinate 1,483,682 downwards.
TAGACGCACAGTCAGAGCTCTCACAGGCTGGGCAGCAAGGAGCTGGTGCCGTTTGTCTCACCCCAGTGGATATTGCAGCCCTTAGTATAGAGGTTTGTTCTTTAAACATGGGGTCAGTCTCCTGTGGGGTTGGGCCACAGGAGAGCCCCATGCCCCTTCCTGTGCTTCTAACCCTGCACTGTTCACCCTGCGTCCTCCCCCACGCCCCAACCCTGTGCCCCCCTCTGCACCCCTAACCCTGTGCTCCCCTGCACTCCCTCCAGCACCCCTAACCCCTACATCCCCAACCTCTGGTGCCCCTAACCCTGCACCCCCTCCAGAACCCTTATGTCCCTCACCCCTAACCCTGTGCCCCCTACACCCCTAACCCGAACCCTGTGACCTCTGGCACCCCGTCCCCCCCACCCTGCACCCCCCTCCTGCACCCTCACCCTGCCTCCTAACCTCTGCACCCCTAACCATGTGCCCCCTCCAGTTCCCCTAACCCCTGCACCCCTAACCCCTGCCTCCTCCCGCACCTGTAATCCCTGCACTGTGCCCCCTTTTCCCCTAACCCCTGCACCCCCTCCTGTGCCCACTTGGGGAAACTGACCTGGATGCATGGAGTAGCTGGCATTGCTGTTCGCTCCCCCCGCCGCCCCTGAACACTGCTCCTCCGCACATCGCTAGGGGGCTGTGAGAGGGGGAGCAAGGAGCGACATTAGGGCTCCCTGCCTCCAGGTTACCTTCCCCACCTGGGCTGCTGCTCTCTGTCCTCCCCTTATGCAGCCCAAGTGGTGGGGAAGGTGACCTGGATGCCGGGAGCCCTGATGTTGCTCCTTGCTCCCCCATCATGGCCCCCTGGGGGGCACAGAGGAACATTGGGGGGAGCAGTATCTGCTCATCACCGCTATCTCCCCCTTCTCTTCCCCTCCCTCCCCCCATGTTTCTATGCCGGGAGGGAGCAGGGAGAAATCTGGCCACCACCCCGAGCAGCACTCCCCTGCCAGCCGGGAGCAGTTTCTGACTTTACACCAGCAGCACACACCTCTCTGCCACCGTACAGCACCGCCCTTGACCATGGTACCCCTGGGCAATTCCCTGGTGGCACCCACCCCTAAGGCTGGCCCTGGCTATGGGCTTCAGAGGGAGTGACCAGACCAAGCGGCCATGGAGAGCTCCAGCCCCTGTTCTCCCCTCCCAGCTTCTAGCAATCAGAGGCCAGGGACATGCTTCCATGCTGATGACAGGTACTGCTCCATAACGAGCCAAAGTACCTTCATATTCCTCATCTGAGTCAGATGCCACCAACCGAAGGTTGATTTTCCTGTCTAGTGGTTCAGGTTCTGTAGTGTCTGCATCAGAGTGTTGCTCTTTGAGGACTTCTGCCAACATGTTTCACACCTCGTCCCTCTTGGATTTTGGAAGGCTCTTCATATTCTTAAACCTTGGGTCAAGCACTGTAGCTATCTCTAGAAATCTCACGTTATACTTTCTTTGTGTTTTGTCAAATTTGCATTGAAAGTGTTCTTAAAGTGAACAACATGCGTCAACATGTGTCATCACCCAAGACTGCCATAAAACGAAATATATGGCAGAATGCAGAGAAAACCATGGAGCAGGAGACATACAGTTCTTCATCAAGGTCTTCAGTCACAACACATTTTTTTAACGAGCGTTATCAGCGTGGAAGCATGTCCTCTGGAATGGTGGTTGAAGTATGAAGGCATATGGATGTTAGCATATCTGGCACGTTAATATCTTTCAACACTGGCTACAAAAGTGCCATGAGAGAGCCTGTTCTCACTTTTAGGTGACGTATATAAGACACGGGCAGCATTAGCTCTAGTAAATGTAAACAAACTTGTTTGTCTTAGCGATTGGCTGAACAAGAAGTAGGACTGACTGGACTCTAAAGTTTTACATTGTTTTCTTTTTGAGTACACTTATGCAACAACAACAAAAAAATCTACATATGCAAGTTGCACTTTAATGATAAAGAGATAAATATTTGTGTAAATATTTGTAATAAAACTATATATAGTGAGCACTGTACACTTCGTATTCTATGTTGTAATTGAAATCAATATATTGAAAATGTAGAAAAACAAAATATAATAAATTTAAATTGATATTCTATTGTTTAACGGTGTGATTAAAACAGATTAATCATGATTTTTAAGTTAATTGCGTAAGTTAACTGCAATTAATTGACAGCCCTAGATTTGAATTTTTCTGTCCCATGCAGGACAAGCTAGAATATCTGTGTGCAGGGAAAGAGCCTGGGGGGAATTGTGCTGTGAAATTATTTCCTGTTCTGACATGTCCCCAGTTGCCTTTTTTGCCCTAACAGGCTGCAGCGCAACATCCATGTTTTGCTCCAGCTCATTCCGTCCTTCCAGGGGCCAGGGAAGGGAAATGGCTGCGGTGGAGCCAGTTGAGGGAGGGATTATCAGGGAGTTGCTGGCGGGTTCCCTTTGCGGGGAGAAAGGGCAGTAAATACACAGGGGGTGGGAACTTCCAGGAAGGTTGGTCTGTGTGGGAGAGGGCAGGAAATCCCCAGGGTGGGGAAAGGGTGGGGGACAGGGTGTGACAAACCTGCTGGGATTTGTTTACTGTGAGGCTCCAGCATTTCTCAAATGTGGCCACCAGGGGCTTTTATTGTGGCCACAGCCTCCAGGGCTGTAATTGAGGGAGTGCGGTGAGGCTCAGGCTTCAGGCTTCTGCTCTGGGATGGGGGGCGACAGGCTCAGTCAAGATACATGGAAGGTAGGCTGGGTGGGGAGAAGTCTATGTAACTCAACCAGTTATTGATATACATGTGACCTCAAATATTACCAATCTGTGTCCCACACACACACACACACACAACCCCCCCCCCCCAACCAACCATCTCCTAAATAGACCCTCAGTCCGGAAAGCATTCGTCCCTCATGTTGTTGAAAAGACTCACAACAAACAGAAGAATCTCAGCTTTTAAAGCAATCCTCCAGCAAGACAAAGAAACTCATATCTGTAGACTCAGAAAACATTCCCAATAAATTTTAACAATATGTTGTCATGAAGAAACCAAAGTGCTAAAGAGACCTGATTTTTCAACTACTTTAAAAAAATCTTCTCAAATCAGCATCTTTAGAGTGAAACTTTTTCTGCTTTTCTAACCAGATAATTTCCCCCCGAAGAAGAGACACTGATCCTGGAGACACTGCAATACCAGGTCAATGCATGGGGTGGACAGAGCAGCTCCTGTTCCATCCCCTTGTTTCAAAAATCAGTTTAACATACAGTCCTCAGATAAAGGACCTATCAGATATTAAACTGATAAGAACAGATTTAAAGTTTATTAGAGAATATTTAAAAATAAACGATACAAAGTGTTTGAAGCGTCAGTTATTGTGTCATTGGGGGTAACATACAGGTTGTAGGGGGATGTTAGCGTTTGGGTATTGGACGGCATATACATATACACAGTCTGTCATGTCCCCAGTGCGGGGTATACGGTGGGTGAGTTCAAGGTACAGCCAGCAAGCAGTGAGGGTACATCACTCATACAAACAGGTTATGGATAGTCGTGGGCATGAATAAATGAGCGGACTGGGTAATGATGATAGGATGACCCTCACGGGGCAGAGTTCAGTTTGGTTGGTTCAGGGCTCAGGGGATAAAGTCCAGCAGGGGAAGTCTACAGGTCACTTCAGCCCTATGGGTGCGCGAAGCCACGCCGGCTCACTCTTGGTATTGACGGTGGCCGGTGACGTGCTCTGTGTAAATGTATCTGGACCATCGAATAGCGTCCGAGACCATTAGGCATCTCATGAGCCGCGCATAGCGACGGCCCACCCCACAGGTCCTCAGCACGCGTTCATTAAGGGGGTCCCAGGCGCCCAAGGCCCCAACGATCAGAGCATCGGTGTAGACCTTGTAGCCCTTTGCTCGCAGGGTGTCGGCCAGGGGAGCGTACTTTTCGAGTTTGCGGGCTCGGGCTTGGCGGAAGGTCGTGGTCCTATTCTCGAACGGGATCGTCATGTCGACAAGGATGATCTTTTTCCGGTCCTCATCTGTGACGACGATGTCCGGGCGCAGCAGGCTGTCGGTGTCGGGGATGGTGGAGTTGACGGCGATCTCTCCCAGGTGCGGGGCGATGGCCTTCACCAGGCGGTCCTGGATGGCGTTGTGGCGCAGCTGCCAGGCTCTGCCGTGGGGCCTGCAGCTGCACAGGACGTGGGGCAAGGTCTCCATGGCGTACCCGCACCTCCGGCAGCGTTTGTCCGGGGTCCCGTGGCGGATGGCTCCGTTGAGGGGGACACAGTTCAGCCGGGCGCGGTGTATGAACCGCCAGTCGGCGAAACGGATGAAGCTGCCTGAGGGGAGGAAGTGGTTACTGGAGTCCCACTTGCTGGTGACCTCAAAAGCCTTGACCTGGTCCGGCTTTTTCTTCAGGGTGTCCACGTAGAGCGCGCGGATGGCGGCCTTCAGCGACCTCTCCAGCATGCCTCTGGCTTCGGGGTTGACGACGGTGTTGCCCTCCGTCCCGATATGTGGCACCAGGACTCCTAGCTCCTGCCGTTCCTCGCTCCACATCCATCGGCAGCCCAGTTGCTTTCCCAGTCGGCGCGTGGCGTTGCAGGCGCGGGTCCACAGCGAGGCGATGTCGCTCCTGTCCCAGGCGAACTCACCGTCCAGGGAGCCGCTCAGGAAGGTGGCCACATCTTGGTCAGAGGGAGCTCTGCTGATTCGCTTCGCGGTGGCAGCGCGCAGGGCGGCCGTCGCGATGTTCTTTACCACGGCGTCCGGGCACGTCAGGAGGCGAAAGGTGTGCGTGACGACCGCAATGTCGCAGAGGTCTCCCATGCGGGGGACGTTGGCGCCCCCGTGTCGGTGGGCGATGTATACGAGCTCGTTGCTGGCTCTCTGGGGTAGGGACAGCCACTTCTTCACCAGCTGCCGGATGGTGTTGTCCGCCTTGTTGAGGGGCACCTTCGCCACGGTGGATCCTCTCAGGACGAAGGCGATGCAGGGGATCAGGAAGGTGTTGAGGGCATTGATTTTCTGCCATGGTGCCAGCAGGGATGCGTCGATCTTGGCAGCGTCCTGCAGGATCTCCCGGATGGTGTCCTCGGGGGTCTGCCGGACGCGGAAGCCCGTCGGCGTGCCGAGGTGTTGGTACGCCTGCCCCTCCGCCAGGGGAACGACGGACTCGCCCTGGATTAGGAATTCCATAGTCAGCACCGAGTCCCTCTTGCTCCCATCGACGTGGAGGGACGCGCACTTCTTGGCATTGAAGCGGAGTCCCGTCCAGTCCGCGGCTCTCCCAATGGTGTCGAGGATGCCCTGGAGCCTCTCGGGGTCGTCCGCGGTCAGGACCAGGTCGTCCGCGTAGGCCAGGATGCTCACCCTCTCGCCGTGCAGGTCGAAGCTGTCGGCGCCGTCGGAGATCGCCCGCAGGAGCGGCTCCATGGCGAGGTTGAAGACGATGGGGCTGAGGGGGCAGCCCTGCTTCACGCCGCTGCGGATAGGAATCTCGGTGGTCTCTCCTTCCACCGAGCGGATGGTGGTGCTGCAGCCCTCATAGAGTTCCCGGATCAGGCGAAGGAAGGTCTCCGGCATCCTGAACTCCCGTAGCGTGTTGAAGATGTGGTGGTGGGGGATGGACCCGAAGGCGTTGGCCAGGTCGAGCCATGCTACCGTGCACTGCTCCGCTCCCTCCTGGTCGCCTGGAGGACGGTCTGGAGCAGGAAGTTGTGGTCGTAGCACCCCTCCGACGGCATGAAGCCCTTCTGGGCCGGGCTGATGGCTCCCCCGGTCGTCGCCCACTCCGTGATCCTGGCTGCCAGGCAGCTGGCGTACAGTTTGTACATCGTGGAGCAGAGAGAGATGGGTCTCCAGTTGCTGGGGTCGTCTCGCTCGCCCTTCTTGTGGATGAGGACAGTCATGGCCTTCTTCCAGGAGGTGGGAGACCGGCCGAAGCGCCTGCACAAGTTGGAGATGTTGGAGAGCACGAGGCAGCCGAGGTCCCGTTTCTTGAGGAGGCTGTAGGGGATGCCGTCTTTTCCGGGTGCGGTGTTCTTGGTTCTGGAGAGTCTCGCCGTCACCTCTTTAGGCATGAAGTTGGCCTCTAGGTAGTCTGCATCGGTAACGCGGGGCAGGGGGCGGAGACACTCCGGACGCTGCGCGTCGTTCCTGGGCATGTCACCGAACACTCCGAGGAAGTAGTTGTAGAGGCGCTCGGGCGGGATCATGCAGTATGACGGGGGACCGTCGAGGACCTCTCTTACGGCCTTGGGGTGGTTTGTTTTGTACAGTTTCTGGATCCTTGAAGCTGCTGCCGGGTCGTAGCGGTGGCTGGCATTCCTTCTTCCAGTTCCTCTGGTGGAGGTGTCGCGATTTGGGACGGGTCGTCTGAAGGCAGGCCGGGTGGTCATCTGGTTTGGTGTCCCCTTGGAAGTAATCTCTGCCGACAGCTCGTGGGTGAGTCTGTCGATGAGTGGGTCGAATTCCTCAAAGGAGCCTGCCACTTGGAGCTCCTCGATCCAGGCGGCCTGCCAGGGTGTGGCTGGCCTAATCATCGGCAGTCGGACCTCCGGCTCCTCGGTCGGCGTGGGCAGCGAATTTGCCACGTGGTCAACGGGTTGTCTCGCTTGCGGCTCAGGGGACCTTCCGGGTGGTTCCTGAGGCATAGCCACCAGTGGAGTAGCATCGTTACTGGTTGTTGGTGGGATCAGGTTTGGGACGGTGGGTGCGGAGGTGACGCCCGGTCTTACGTGTGCAGCTGTCATCTGGGGGGTTGCTGTAGGAGCGCATGACCTTCTGGTGGCAGGAATCGGCCTGGTGTCTTTTGGGTCTGTGTCGGCCCGTCTGACAGCGGGGGTCGGGTGCTGTGGTCTGTTCGTGGCATTGGCTCCGCTGATGGTAGCAGTGCGCGGGGCGGTCTGGGGGGTGATCCTCGTTCCCCTGACGGGTGGGGTTCGCAGGGCGGGCTGAGGAGTTGCGTTGGCACCCCTTGTGGCTGGTGACCGAGAGCCAGCCTTGGTGCCTCCAGCGGCAGGGTCTCGGGCGGCCACGCATGGCGGAGCGCTGACCCTTCTCGGGGCGGGGTCGCATTGGTTGGAGGGGGCACTGAGACGCCTTAGTTCAGAGAGCTTCCGGGAGACTTGGGTGGGTGTGAAGGGACTCCAGTTGGTAGGGGCTCGGTCGACGTTTCTCGCTGTGGTAGTCGTCGTTTTGGCCGCAGTGCCCTGGTCCACCAGCGCAGGGGCTGGAGTGGGTTTCTGGGCAGCAGTTGGCAGGGTCGCTCTGGCTCTTCGCAGCGCGGGAGCAGCGGGCTGGGACACAGGATGGCGGGGGACCGGAACCGGAGCTGTTGTTGTGCGGGCTTTCTTGCAGCTGGCCTGATGTGCCTTGCATTTCTTCTGGGACTCGAAGGGCAGGCTGCAAAGGGCGCAGCTGAAGGCGGTGGACTGGTTGTGGTATCTCCTCAGATGTCTGGTGACCCCTCCGAGGAGATGGAAGCGTCGAGGCGGCAGGCAGATGGGGCAGATGAGCGCGTCTGTGGTGAGGGGGTATTGGAGGTAGACGGTGTCCGGGGCGGAGCAGCCATTTTGTGGAGCGTTAGGGCCCTCCTGGTCGTCTTCCATCGCACGGCTGGTGGGGGGGGGGGCGTCCTTCAGCAGTGGCTGTGTCTCGGGAGTACTTGGGGTTCCTCCCGGGGGCTGGGGTTCCTGGGAGGTGTGGGTGTCCTGTAGGGGGTCAGGGTGGTTGTCCCTCAGCGGCGGGGGTTGCTGGGGTGCAGGAGGCGTGTCCAGCCATCGCAGGAGAACAGGGGGGTCATCTCGTGGCGTCTGGGGCTCCTGGGGTACGGAGGGTGTGGTTGGTGAGCGCAGGAGGACAGGGGAGGCGTCTCTTGGCGGTTTCAGCGGTCGGCAGTCAGGTCTCGCGGGGTCTGGAGCGATGCGTTCGCGGGGGGGCAGGCTCCTGGGTGCTGAAAAACATCAAAGGGCTCCCCAGGCGCCGCGAGTGGCGGCGGCTGGGGCTCCCGACAAGAGTCTCCCGGCGGGCCGGGCGGCGGCAGCCCAGGCACGCCGCGAGACTCACCGTGCTGCTCCGGCAGCGGCAGCCAGGGCAGGGGGCAGGGATCACCCGGCCAGAGCAGCGGCGGCAGGAACATGCGGCAGAGCCCCTTGGGTAGCAGCAGTCGGGGCGTAGGGTAGACATCCCCTGGCTGCTCCGGCCAGAGCGTGTAGCAGGGCTCCCCAGGCTGCACGGGCGGCTGGGTCATAGGGCAGGGATCCCCCCGCGGCTCAGGCATTAGCGGCTGGAGCACGTGGCCGGGCTCCTCATGCTGCACGGGCGGCAGCGGCAGCCAGGACGCGGGGCTGGGATCCCCCGGCGGCTCGGGCAGGGGCCGCCGGGACTCGGGGCTGGGATCCCCCGGCGGCTCGGGCAGCGGCCGCCGGGGCACGGGCCTGGGATCCCCCGGCGGCTCGGGAAGCGGCCGCCGGGGCACGGGCGGCCTGGGATCCCCCGGCGGCTCGGGCAGCGGCCGCCGGGGCACGGGCCTGGGATCCCCCGGCGGCTCGGGCAGCGGCAGCCGGGGCACGGGCCTGGGATCCCCCGGCGGCTCGGGCAGCGGCAGCCGAGGCACGGAGCAGGAGTCCCCGGGCAGCCCGAGCAGCGGCGGCAGGAGAGCGCCGCGGGGCTCCCTGGTCCGCCCGGGCGGCAGCAGCCGGGGCGCGGGGCCGGGATCTCCCGGCGGCTCAAGCGGCGGCCACAGGGGTGCGGGGCAGGAGTTCCCCGGCGGCTCGAGCGGCGGCGGCGGGGGCGCGCCGCGGGGCCCCCCAGGAAGCGGCAATCGGGCCGCGGGCCAGGAGTCCCGCGGCGGCTCCAGCAGCAGCGGCGGGAGCACGCGGCAGGGCTCCCCAGGCTGCTCGGGCGGCGGCCACCGGGGCGCGGGGCTGGGATCCCCCGGCGACTCGGGCGGCGGCCGCCGGGTCGTGGGGCCGGGATCCCCGGGCGGCTCCGGCAGCGGCCGCCGAGGCACGGAGCAGGAGTCCCCGGGCAGCCCGAGTAGCGGCGTCAGGAGAGCGCCGCGGGGCTCCCCGGTCCGCCCAGGCGGCAGCAGCCGGGGCACGGGTTCGGGATCTCCCGGCGGCTCGAGCGGCGGCCGCCGGGGCGCGGTGCAGGAGTCCCCCGGTGGCTCGGGCGGCGGCAGCGCGGCTCGGGCGGCGGCCGCTGGGGCGCGGGGCCGGGATCTCCCGGCGGCCCGAGTAGGAGCGGCACGCCGGGGGGCTCCCCCGACCGCCAGGGCAGCGGCAGCTGGGGCACATGGCGGTGCTTCCCCGGCGAGCGCATCGGCCAGGGCATGGGGCAGGGACTCTTCCGCGTCTCAGGCAGTGGCCCGAGTACGCGGTGGGGCTCCCCAGGTAGCCCCTGCAGCAGCGGCGCAGGGCAGGGAACTCCCGGTAGCGGGGCTGTGGGGGGGTCCCCCTGGGGGGTCCGGGGCTGGGGTGTAGTGGGGCACTTACCCATGGGGAGTAGCAGTTGGTCAGTGGGCGTCTCCTCCGGCAGTTGAGGCGGGCGGGAACGCGCTCCAGCTGGTATTAGCGATCACGAGGCTGTAGGTTCCTCCAGCGGTGGGGGGTGCTCTTTCTGTAGCAGCTGGCGCTCGGCAGTCGGGTCGGCTCCTTGCAGCTGCTGGTCATCAGGGAGAGGTTTCTTAGGCTGTGGTTGTTGATGAGTATCCAGGGGTTTGTCTGGCGGCAGGCGGATAGCAGGGCGGTCCACTGGCAGCTGGGCAGCGTGACGCCTGCTCCCCCGTGTGGTGGGGTCTCGCTCCGTTGGTTTTGGGATGCGGGAGCTGCTTGCAGCAGCACCTCGGTCTCCAGACTTCCTGGCTCGGCATGTCCCTGGGACCCTAGGGGGTACTATAGCCGGGAGCCTGTGCAGGGCAGCAGAGTGCTCCTGGACAGGGGTTGGCTCCCTGGGATGTAGTGCAGGAGCCGCAGGGTCCATCTTTTGGGACATTGCCACGTCCCCTCAGTATATCATCTCATAGTAAAAGAGATTAAACTGATAAGAACAGACACTACGATTTGATCTTAGCTCTAAGGAGCCAAGAAGCTGTAATTTGACTCGCTTTGTGTCTGCGGCCGGTAATATATCAGGACAAAATCATTCCAGTGATTGTGACCCTGGGATTGAGGGGGCTTGGTCTTATTAAAATGTAACTAGCATGTTACACATGTGTTTTTAAAGGTGGCTTCCCCATGCAATCCCAAGTTGTTCTTCCCACAGATGGCTGATGGGGGGCAGCAGGGGATCTCCCCAATCTGGGGGAATCTCTCTGGGCCCCACTGTTAGTTCTCCATCCTTTCTCCCCCTAACCATGCACACCCCTCCCCTCCCCATTATCAGTGTTTTGGAGCGACCCCTCCCTCCTTTTATGGGATACAGACTCTCTGTGACAGAGACTGAGTGGGGCTCCTCTCTGCACGGCCCCAGTGGGGAAGGAAAGAAACGGGGGGGGGGGGGAGAGAAGATGGGCAAAAGGAGTCAAATGGGGCTAAACCAGAATTGAGGCGATTTTCTTCCTGTTGAAATGTCCTGGAGTCTCATGGCTGAAAAGCTGCATCTTGAGTTAGGTTTGATGCATCAGCTTTTCAATTACCAGGCAAAGGTGTGACCCACAGAGACTGATAACTGCCTGCTGCCCAGCTTTGTCTAAGAAGCACCTGCCGTGGTGCAACTGGTTAGTGCAAAGGGGGCTTGCTGGGGTTATGAGTTCAACCCTTATCTAGAGCACTGGTTTCTATTACCTGTGCAGTTTCCTCAACATTTTTGCCTAACTCAAGTGGAAAGTGCCATGGTGGGAAAAGGAGAGCAAGTTCTAAAACGTTGAAGTAAGTGCATAGCTTGGAAATATCCACCCTGTGCTGCCATTAGTTCCAAGAGATCGTTCACTGGCAGCGTGAACTGATTTATTTGCTGCTGAGAAACCTGCCAGGACAGGTCTCTGGTCACCAAATCTCCCTGCTTCTTCCAGACACCCCCAGCTCCCTCCCTGCCCCCGTCAGTGCTGGAGGAGGGTCTTGTATGCACTGAGCCTAAAACTTTTTTGAAGCCTTCTTAGTGCAGGTGGCAGCACATGACTCTCATAATCTGAAGGCCATGAGTTCCCAGCCTCAGAAAAGACAATGGTTTTTGCTCCCTGCTTCAGATTTTCTAAAGGAAATCAGAGAAAAGAAACTATAGGGGAGTGGTTTCTAGACACCCTCCTCACCCATCTCGCACACACAGAGACACTTTTCTAGGGAATTAATGTTTCCTTCTCTGTGGAGTTTCTATTCTCCATAAAGCAAAATAAAACAAAAACATGCAAGTCTAAGCCTAATACAGATAAAAATCTCACCCTCAGAGATCTTCCAATAAGCTTCTTTTGCAGACTAGACTTATTTCTAGCCTGGGTACAACCTTTTCACCTGGTATAGTCCTTGTTCCAGCTCAGATGGTAGCTAAGGGATTTCTCATGACTGCAGCTATCTTTGTTCTGTTCCACCCCTTTATACAGCTTTGGTACAAAGCAGGAATCTTTTCTCTCTCCCCCGGTAAGTATGCCCAGTGGTTTGGGATGGGATGGTATCTGAGTTACTACAGAGAATTCTTTCCTGGGTGCTGGCTGGTGAGTCTTACCCACATGCTCAGGGTTTAACTGATCACCATATTTGGGGTCTGGAAGGAATTTTCCTCCAGGGCAGATTGGCAGAGGCCCTGGGAGGTTTTTCGCCTTCCTCTGCAGCATGGGGCATGGATCACTTGTTGGAAGATTCTCTGCAGCTCAAACCACACTTTGAGGACTTCAATAACTCAGACATAGGTTAGGGGTTTGTTATAGAAGTGGATGGGTGAGATTGTATGGCCTGTGTTGTGCAGGAGGTCAGACTAGATGATCATAATGGTCCCTTCTGATCTTAAAGTCTATGAGTCTATGGGGAAAAGCCCTAGGTTTAAGATGGATTCCTGTACATGGGGACATGGTCACATGTCCTGTGAGACCCCAAGCCTTCATTCTTCCTGGCCTGACTCACAGATGGTGTGGGACAGAGCCATCTCCAGTCAATTGTCCTGGTTAATGGGAGCCTTCAAGAGTCCAAACCACTATTAATGGCCCACACTTTGCATCATTACAACAGGACCTCAGAGTTATAGTTCATATTTCTAGTTTCAGATCCAAGAATGATCGGTTCATACAAATAGGATGAACACACACCGTAGATTATAAGCTTTGTAATGATACTATACAGGAGACCTTTTGCATGAAGCATAGTCCAGTTACATTATATTCACACTCTAGCATATTTTCATAAAATCACATGCAGTGCAACGTCACAGCAGGGAAAGGGTTTTACTGCAGCACCTGGGAGCAGTTGAGTTGCATGTTCAGGCTGTGGTATGAGTTCCTCCAGGTTTCTCGTAAGCACACAGGGACCTTAGCAGGTGCTCTCGATACAGGAATGGCCCAGACATGATAAAGTGATGGAGATTCAATTCCCTTTTTTATATTTGTATTTCCAATGACGTTTCTGTTTGTGATTTCGTTTTGCTTTGTATAACTGTGTTTTCTCCTTATTTTGATATTTAACAGGCTAACTCTAACAGCTAATAACGCGAAACTTCCAAGCAGGGCCTAGGCAAATGGAAAAACAACTGTAAGAGATGCTGGTTTTTGACCTTGTGTTAGATAAGAATAGAATGCAGACTGTAGCAGAAATTGCTGAGAGAAGTAAGAGATCAGAAAGGAATATGTACAAACAAAATGCAGTTGTTGCTCATTACTGTATGTCACAAAAGGTATAAATGCTTGCCTTAACTGTTTATCTAACCGAGACCTACCTCAGGAGGGGAAACTCTGCCCGTGTATACTCTCCCGACTAACTGCAGTTGCTCAAAATAAACTGCATAATATAATAACATTTAACATCCCTGTGGTGGGAAGAACATTTCAACAGCCCAACACTGTGGCATTTAATTTAAAAAAGGGGAACTATGCAAAAATGAGGGGGTTAGTTAAACAGAAATTAAAAGGTCCAGTGACTAAAGTGAAATCCCTGCAAGCTGCATGGACGCTTTTTAAAGACACCATAATAGAGGACTGTAACGGGTTGGGACTCACCACCTGGCCCCTCCCACTGGTGACTCCGGGAATTAGCTCTGTCCAGTGGAGCGCCCCCTCCTGGTGGTGTCCCATCCGTCGTTCTGCCCTCTGTTGCTGTCTCTGGACCCGCGTTGCTGCCTGCTCAGCGGCGTCCTCTTCGAGGCCACTGCCCTCCGGCAGTGCCCCATAGTCCATCTGCACCCCCTTCCGGGGGTCGGTGATCAGCAGTCCTACACCCCAGCCACTATGTCCAACCGCCCTCTGAGTCCAATCCCTCTTGTCAGGGATCTGGGGTAGTACAATGGCCACTCCCTACGGCCATTGGCTGGGTGTACTGCAAGGAGGAAGTGGGGGGGGGGGACCCAGGCCCACCCTCTACTCTGGGTCCCGGCCCAGGGACCCTCTGGCATCAGCCTCGCTGTCCTTCTCTCCCCTCCGCTGTCTGTTTCCCTGGGCCACTTCCCCTATGGCCCTTTGCACCCGCTAGGCCCTTCCCTTCAGGGCTTGGAGCCTGGCAGGCTATGGGCTCAAGCTCTAGCCTCCCCGAGCCCAGGTCAGCACTGCGCTGTCCGCGGTGCTAGTCTCCACCCTTGGAGACTGACCTTCCCCTCTCAAAGGCCAGGGACAGACTGACTGCTCCCTTCCTGCGCAGCCTTTATATATGTCTGAGCCTGGCCCTGATTGGCTGTCTCCAAACTGGGCCCTGATTGGCTCACAATAAGCCCTTTTCTGATTGGCTCCCTGTCTGCGCAGGCACCCTGGCCTGCCACAGCCCACTTTCACAGGGAGTGGGGCAGTCCGCCCCACTACACAGACCAACTTAAATGTATACTCCAAATTAAGAAACACAGTAAAAACTAAAAATGAGCCACCGGGGCTTAGCAACCATGTAAAAGAAGCAATGAGAGATAAAAAGGCATCTTTTAAAAAGTGGAAGTCAAACCCTAGTGAGGTAAATAGAAAGGAGCATAAGCACTGCCACATTAAGTGAAAAATTTAATAAGAAAAGCCAAAGAGGAGTTTGAAGAATGGCTAGCCAAAAACTCACAAGGTAATAAAATGTTTTTTAAGTATATCAGAAGCAGAAAGCCTGCTGAACAACCAGTGGGGCCCCTTGATGATCGACATACAAAAGGAGCGCTTAAAGATGATAAAGCCATTGAGAAACTAAATGGATTCTCTGTGTCAGTCTTCACGGCTGAGGATGTTAGGGAGATTCCCAAACCTGAGCTGGCTTTTGTAGGTGACAAATCTGAGGAACTGTCACAGATTGAAGTATCACTAAAAGAGGTTTTGGAATTCATTGTTAATGTTGAGTTTATCAAGTCACTGGGACCAGATGGCATTCACCCAAGAGTTCTGAAAGAACTCAAATGTGAAGTTGCAGAACTATTAACTATGGTTTGTAACCTGTCCTTTAAATCGGCTTCTGTACCCAATGACTGGAAGATAGCTAATGTAACGTCAATATTTAGAAAGCGCTCTAGAGGTGATCCCGGCACTTACAGACCAGTAAGTCTAACGTCAGTACTGGGGAAATTAGTTGAAACAATAAATAGAATAAAATTGTCAGACACATAGAAGAACATAAATTGTTGGGCAAAAATCAACATGGTTTCTGTAAAGGGAAATTAGTAAGATACAATCTATTAGAGTTCTTTGAAGGGATCAACAAACATGTGGACAAGGGGGATCCAGTGGACATAGTGTACTTAGATTTCCAGAAAGCCTTTGACAAGGTCCCTCACCAAAGGCTGTTACGTAAATTAAGTTGTCATGGGATAAAAGGGAAGGTCCTTTCATGGATTGAGAACTGGTTAAAAGACAGGGAACAAAGGGTAGGAATAAATGGTAAATTCTCAGAATGGAGAGGGATAACTAGTGGTGTTCCCCAAGGGTCAGTCCGAGGACCAATCCTATTCACCTTATTCATAAATGATCTGGAGAAAGGGGTAAAAAGTGAGGTGGCAAAGTTTGCAGATGACACTAAATTGCTCAAGATAGTTAAGACCAAACGAGACTGTGAAGAACTTCAAAAACAGCTCACAAAACTAAGTGACTGAACAACAAAATGGCAAATGAAATTTAATGTGGAAAAATGTAAAGTAATGCACATTGGAAAAAATAACCCCAATTATACATACAATATAATGGGGGCTAATTTAGCTACAACAAATCAGGAAAAAGATCTTGGAGTCATCATGGATAGTTCTCTGAAGATGTCCACGCAGTGTGCAGAGGCAATCAAAAAACAAACAGGATGTTAGGAATCATTAAAAAGGGGATAGAGAATAAGACGGAGGATATATTATTGCCCTTATATAGCTCCATGGTACGCCCACATCTTGAATACTACCTACAGATGTGGTCTCCTCATGTCAAAAAAGATATACTGGCATTAGAAAAGGTTCAGAGAAGGGCAATTAAAATGATTAGGGGTTTGGAACGGGTCCCATATGAGGAGAGATTAAAGAGGCTAGGACTTTTCAGCTTGGAAAAGAGGAGACTAAGGGGGAATATGATAGAGGTATATAAAATCATGAGTGATGTGGAGAAAGTAGATAAGGAAAAGATATTTACTTACTCCCATAATACAAGAACTAGGGGCCACCAAATGAAATTAATGGGCAGCAGGTTTAAAATAAATAAAAGGAAGTTCTTCACACAGTGCACAGTCAACTTGTGGAACTTCTTGCCTGAGGCGGTTGTGAAGGCTAGGACTATAACAGGGTTTAAAAGAGAACTGGATAAATTCATGGAGGTTAAGTCCATTAACGGCTATTAGCCAGGATGGGTAAGGAATGGTGTCCCTAGCCTGTTTGTCAGAGGGTGGAGATGGATGGCAGGAGAGAGATCACTTGATCATTACCTGTTAGGTTCACTCTCTGGGCTGCTTCTGCTCTACAACTATGATTGTCTTTTTACACCAAAATCACTAACTTGAGCAGCCAATTCCATGTACAATCCTAGTGGATGTAAGACACAGGTAGCTTTTGCCTCAGGGTAGCTTGTTGGCATCAACCCTCTCCCCCCAACCTGGAGCTCATGAACATTCCTGGCTGGAGGGACACATGCTCCTACAAGTCAAAAGGAAAGGAGTTGATAGAAAAGATCACAGAACTGACCCCAAAGAAGGGTGAGCTGCAAAAGGCAGAAGGAGGCAACTCATCTGGGGGAGCTGAGAGACCATGGTGAAGATGGTGCGAAGATCACTATACTGGTATTAACAAATGTGATTTAAATAAAAAAACAAAAACAAACAAAAAAAAACTTTGGCCAGCCCTAATCAAGGCATTTCTTACAGTTCTCTCCCATTTGGATTTTCTGATATCTAATAGGGAATGACCTCTGATCGAAGCTTTTCCCAAATGCAGAGCATGTGCAGAGTCTCTCTCCACTGTGGATTCTATGATGTCTGACAAGGTCTGAGCATTCAATGAAGCTTTTCCCACACTCAGAGGATGTGTAGGGTCTCTCTTGTGTGGATTCTACGATGTGAGATAAGGTGTGAGTTTTGACTGAAGCTTTTCCCACACTCAGAGCACATGTAGGGCGTCTCTCTTGTGTGGATTCTCTGATGTACGATAAGGGTTGAACTCCGATTGAAGCTTTTCCCGCACTCAGAGCATGTGTAGGGCGTCTCTCCAGTGTGGATTCTCTGATGTACGATAAGGTCTGAGCTCTGATTGAAGCTTTTCCCGCACTCAAAGCATGTGTAGGGTTTCTCTCCGGTGTGGATTCTCTGATGTACGATAAGGGTTGAACTCTGATTGAAGCTTTTCCCGCACTCAGAGCATGTGTAGGGCGTCTCTCCAGTGTGGATTCTCTGATGTACGATAAGGTCTGAGCTCTGATTGAAGCTTTTCCCGCACTCAAAGCATGTGTAGGGTTTCTCTCCGGTGTGGATTCTCTGATGTCTGATAAGGTCTGAGCTCCGAATGAAGCTTTTCCCGCACTCAAAGCATGTGTAGGGTTTCTCTCCAGTGTGGATTCTCTGATGTTTGATAAGGTCTGAGCTCCGATTGAAGCTTTTCCCACACTCAGAGCATGTGTAGGGCATCTCTCTCATGTGGATTCTCTGATGTGCGATAAGGTTTGAGCTCCGATTGAAGCTTTTCCCACACTCAGAGCATGTGTAAGGTGTCTCTCCGGTGTGGATTCTCCTGTGTGCGATAAGGGTAGAGCTCTGACTGAAGCTTTTCCCACACTCAGAGCATGTGTAGGGCGTCTCTCCAGTGTGGATTCTATGATGTTTGATAAGGTCTGAGCTCCGATTGAAACTTTTCCCGCACTCAGAGCATGTGTAGGGCGTCTCTCCAGTGTGGATTCTACGATGTGTGATAAGGTTTGAGCTGCAACTGAAGCTTTTCCCACATTCCGAGCATGTGTGGGGCTTCTCTCCTGTGTGGATTCTACGATGTTTGATAAGGTTTGAGTGCCATTTAAAGCTTTTCCCGCACTCAGAGCATGTGTAGGGCGTCTCTCCGGTGTGGATTCTCTGATGTACGATAAGGAGTGAGCGCCAATTGAAGCTTTTCCCGCACTCAGAGCATGTGTATGGCGTCTCTCCTGTGTGGATTCTCCTGTGTGCGATAAGGGTAGAGCTCCGACTGAAGCCTTTCCCACACTCAGAGCACATGTAGGGTCTCTCTCCTCTGTGGATTCTCTGATGTGTGAAAAGGTCTGAGCTCTCATTGAAGCTTTCCCCACACTCATGCCATGTGTAACGTGTCTCTTCGAAGTTGATTCTCTTG
Organism: Mauremys mutica; assembly: GCF_020497125.1. Lineage (NCBI taxonomy): Eukaryota > Metazoa > Chordata > Testudines > Geoemydidae > Mauremys > Mauremys mutica. The sequence goes on along the minus strand of NW_025423267.1, from coordinate 1,465,802 downwards.
TGTGTAATAAGGTCTGAGAGGCTACTTAAGTTTTCCTCTGGACTCTGCTGAGTCTCACAGGCTTTTGCTTTTTCTGGGAGTGCACAACTCCCGGAAACATTCCCTTTGGGTCTTCCTGATAACATCCCATGTGGTTCTACTTGCTCAGCTTCTTCCTGCTGGGGTGTCTCCTCATTCTCACTCGCCATCCCATCACCTGATGGGAGACAGAGAGAATCCAGACATAGGTCACTCCCTGTGCCTGAGAAAAAGGAAGTCTCAGAGACAGGAATTTAAAAAGGGATAAACAAACCAAAATATGTGTGGGAGAGATCAAACCTATCAGGAGCTGATTTTCCCCACACCCTTCCCCAGAGGAGAAAGGAAGGGATCAGTTTTGGTCTGCATCTCACCAGAACATGCAGGGGAAAGCGGGATCAGGTAGGGATCTGCTGCCAGTTGTTAGTCAGGATAGGTAGGAAGCCATAAGTGACATCTGCCTAATGATTCCACATCTGAAGGGAACAATCCTGAACTTTGAGAGCTCACAAGGACTTTGTAGGGCATCCCAAATGTTTCCTGTATTCATGGAGAGTTTTTGAGTTGGTTTAACCAATCCCTCACCTGTGCAGGCAGCTCTCGGGAGCACTTCTTTCTCAGAGTCCTGGAGGTCTGGGACCCACGGCTCTTCCCCTCATTCCAGCTGCGAGATCACATCAGGTTTGGAATTTAGAAACCCTACACCAGGCAAAGAAAACAAGGGAGGTCAGTGGAATTTGTGGGATACTTGTCACAAAGAATAGTCCACGGTTTTAACCCCAGCTCATTTTTAAGCAGTAACATCCCAAGGCCGGCTTCCTTGGCTTAAAGTGGCAGGAGAGTTATTATTATAAATCATATGCATTACCTTAGTGCCTAAACACCAACTAACAGTGGGTCCCGATTGTGCTAGGCAAAGTACAAACACAGAATAGTAGATGGCCCATGCCCTAAACGATTTACAATCTAACTAGACAAGACAACCACAGAATGGGGGAAGGGGTAGAACCACCAGATAAAGAAACAGATCTTAAGATGCTTAAAGAAAGTTTAGTTTGATAGCATCCTGTCTGGCAAGAAATCACTTATCAACGGTTGTGGTACCCTCATTTCTGTACTGTTTTATCTTTATGTCCACCACTTCTCTGGTTCTCTAATTGTTTCTGCCTGCTGTATAATTAATTTTGCTGGGTGTAAGTTAATTAGGGTAGTAGGATATAATTGGTTAGGTAATTATGTTACAATATGTTAGGACTGGTTAGTTACATTTCAGTAAAATGATTGGTTAAGGTGTAGCTGGGAATATGACTATATAAACTGGGGTCAAACACGAGGGGGAAGGGAAATTGGAATCAGGTTTATTAATGAGGGGAATGGGAACAGGGACACAGGCAAGGCTCTGCAGCATCAGAGCTGGGAAGGGGGATGCAGGGTAAACGCTCTGCGGCCTCAGAGCTGGGAACGGGACACTGGGGAACAGACTCTCTGGGCGTATAGCGATAAGCCCGACTGGTGTGAAAGGCTTCGGAATCTGCTTGCTTGGAAATAACCCCAATAAACATCGCACTATCTGCCCTTCAGACTTCTGGTCTTTTTCTGCTTGCTGTCTGCATGACAAGAACCAGGGAAGTGAGTGGGGGAAGGGAAAGCCCTCTAACAAAACTGACACGACCTGATAACCAAGAGGTGAGCCTTAGAGGAAGGTTTTAATACACTTTGGAACTGATGAGGGATTCCCACGAGGACTGAGGAGGGTGCAATGGTAAATACACATTTAGATCCTTTTCTTGTTTTATATCTTTTTCCCATAAGGCTTAACCTCCGGCGCAGTGTCATGGATGCACAGGATCTGTGCAATGCCCTGGCTTTTAAACAGTCCTTGGGAGGTGCCCCTTGAGTGCACTAGACCCTCAAGGGGTCCCGCTCTTCCACAAGGATAGACCATGTCGCTTCAACACTTGAGACTGAGCCTCTGGATTCAACACTCCTATTTCAATCTGTGAGCTCTGCCAGCAGGTCCCAGCTGAATGACACTCCTGTTCAGAGACTGCTCCTCATTCATGCTTCAATGCACCTCAGCAAGTTTTTGCTGTGACACTGGGCAGACTGTTAAAACATAGCAGGGTTTATTAGTTAACTGAAACACAGCTTTAGAAAGGCTTTAGATTAGGACAGAGAAGCAAAGAAGACAATATAGTCCATATTGGCCAATGCTCTTGACCCACACTGCTGTTAAAAAGAGTTTTGTTTCCTTTCACTTTGCCTGTCCGTTTGTCTTCGCTCCGGTAGAGCTCCCTGTGTCTGCAAACCCAGTTCTTCCTGCTCCCAAGCACATCCTGAGTCCATGTATGCTTCACTCAGCAAAGCTGAGATCCTCCCATGGACAGGTGACAATTATTCCCTTGTCTCTGTCGGGTATTCCATTGATGTAGGTTGGTCCCAGCCTGTCCTTAATGACCCATTCATATCACCCCGTGACAGCTCCGTGACAAAACACCTCATGTCTCCTCCTCTTTATAATCATAGCAATACCAACCACAGAGGGAAACTGAGGTGTGTATTGGCATCATAGAAGTATCACCAAAATTCCTGCCTCTATCACACACACACATGGCTCAGAGAACTTGGAGAGAAAGCAAAGCACAAGAACTGGATGTTAGTCCAGTGAACACAGTGGAGAACAAGCTGCAATCCTCACACCCTGGTCAAACAGGAGAGGCATGTGGGTCCCCACCCATAGAGAGGGGCTGGCTAGAGGCCTGATACCCGAGAGGCCATTGCTTGAGCAGACCATGGAGGCAGGTCAAAGGCTTCGCTACCTCAGAACTGTGACATTGCAAAAGCAGATTTTGGGGAATTAGGAAATCTAGTGACTCAGGTGTAATGGGAAGGAGAATTAAACTTCCCCAGTGTGTGGAGAAGGCTGGGGAATTAAACACTAAAATTCAGAAGCAACAGCCCCTAATTCTTCCAGAAAAGGAGAATGTAAGAAACAAGAACTGGGCCACGCAAGCTCCGGAGGGACAGGCTCAGAGATCCAAGGAGCCTGGAGGGAAGACAGCTTGTGGCTGCTGCAGATGGGGAGAGGGGGGGACAAGACTCTCCAAACTCTCACTCCTGTTGACCCCTGACCTGATTTTATCATCTACGACCACCATGTCTTGTGGGCAATTTTATACTCGCTAGAGGGAAAATGTCATAATCAGAGTATTGCTTATTAGCTTGGAACACGCGTGGAGGGGCAAGGAGGCGATGCAGGTCTACACTACAGCCGGGATTGACGCTCTGAGATCGATCCACCCATGGTCGATTTAGCAGGTGTAGTAAACACCCGCTAAATCGACTGCAGATCGCTCTCAAGTCGACCCCTGTACTCTATCCAGATGAGAGGAGTAAAGTAAGTTGACCCCCTGCAGCTTACACCCTGTGGTAACGCGATCTAAGGTACGCTGACTCCAGCTACTTTATTTACGTAGCTGGAGTTGCGCAGCGTAGGTCGACTGACTGCGGTAGTATAAACATAGCCAAAGCTTGCTACAGTTAAGGGCCGTATATTAGGTGGAGGCTTTGTGGGAGTAGCTATGCTGAAGTCTGGGATTTATCTGAATAGGCCTAAGGAGAGAATCCCAAGTCAGATATTTTGCACCCTGATTTTGAGAGACTAACGAGTAACCACAAACAAGTGCAACACGCCACAGGATTCTGAAAGCGGGGGTGGGCTTTAGCAATTAGGTTGCTATGCAGTATCTCAACAGTTGGACGCATTCATATATTGGAATTATTAATAACTAAGTGATGTAAATCATGAGTATTAATGCTTGATGCTAAATTATGGACTTCCCAAAGGCTACATATGGGTTGGGGCAGCTATTGACATTATTGTAATCAGAGTAAAGGAGCAGATATGGTATATAGCCATCCTATTACCATAATAAAGTGGATAAATTATCTTTCCGAGTGACCATTTTTTCGTTTTGTTGGGTCCCTGAGATAGGGTCAACTGAAGCAGGGCCTCCCTTCTGATGGGCTCCCTTGCCCCTCGATCTTTATTTCCAACGGTGTCCACAACTTGTAAGTATGCACAGGGCAAGACCCTCTTTACTATATAGTCTAATTGTTACGTGTATTGAGCCTTGCCTATGATTTCCATTATAACTGTCTGTATTAAATCACGTTTCTGTGTGTTTCACCAAATTTCATCCCCTCAATTAACTTTGAGTAGCCATGTACAAGGACAAGCTGTACCCCAATACGTCATCCTATAGGCATAAAAATTGTACAGGCTACACCACCACCCTGTGACATCATCAACAAAGTGCTCATTTGTGCCTGGGTAACGGCCCCGCGATGGGAGGGAGGATGCAGCAAGGACTCCGGATCGGTGGCCAGGGTCGCTGTGCATAGAGGTGGGGAGGTTATATGGGGAGGGGGGTAATGAGCGGGAGAGGGAGGTCAAGAGTTAAAATAATAATATTTAGGAAAAAAATGTATAATGAAGCGAAACTGAACAGAAATCAAACCGGAGTGTAGGCTCTAAAGCTTGGGTAGGGATTCGGGGTTAAAGGTCTGGGATTCCCCACAGCTCCAGATCCCTAAACCTCTCCTCCCTCCCACTGACCCACCCAGCCCATGTCCTGGGTGCCCTTCCTCCACACTCCCCTCCTCTTCGTCCCATTACTCTCAGTCGGCACCACCTCCCGGCACCTTGGGAACTTCTTGCGTTTCCTCCTCGTCTCTCACAACCTCATCCCTCCCTGCTGCTTCTTAGCTCTAACCCTGCACACACCCTCCCCATGTCCTGGCACCCCAGAATTATCTACTCCCCCCTTTCCCTTCCCCTCCCCCAGCTCTGTTCACCCTTCACCCGTGGGGTCCTGAATGGCAACATTATACGCTCTCCTATCAAAAACAACAAGGAGTCCAGTGGTGGCACCTTAAAGACTAACGGATTTATTTGGGCATCAGCTTTCGTGGGTAAAAAACTTCACTTCTTCAGCTGCATCTCCTATCAAAGGAGGAGCTCATCTGCCTGTCACACAAGCCAGGCATGAGTCACACACCTATTTACTTTAGAATTTTACAGCCAGCATATTTTCCTATTGAAAAGGCATGAAAGCTACAGTTATTAATGTAGTTGCTAATGTAGCCAATAAGGATGCATTCAATGCAATTTTAAAAGGACTGACAGCACCAAAAAAGGCACATGTCCAAAAATGATACTTGTGTATGGGAGATAAGGAAAAAAAGGGGGGGCAAGGAAACTTGTCAAAACTTGTATGACAAATAAAGGTATAAAGTTATCACTACTCGGGTTCTTCAGAGACCCCTCAGCTTCTAATAACCCAAGGGATAGGACTCCTTACCCAGCGAGACCACCGTCTCATAGTTCTCCTGCATGACATCCATGTAGAGGGCTCTCTGAGCGGGGTCCAGCAGAGCCCATTCCTCTCTGGTGAAATACACAGCCACCTCCTCGAAGGTCACCGGCCCCTGAAAGAGAAAGAATCCAACACTCAGTACCTGCTGCCCCACTCAAAGTCCCATTATTCACAGAACAGCAGCACCAGGTAAATGGAAGCTCCGCGAGGCACATGTTAACAGAGTCCCACCCCACCTTGTCTAGAGCATCCAGGAGGCATCAGAGAGTAGAAAGAGAGAAACTTTGTGTCTCCCAGCTGACAGACGGAGGCAGGGTCTTCACATTTATCACATACCTACTAGCCAGAGCTTGATATAGGAGATGGGGCTGTCTCTGGACCCTGCTGGTGTCTCCCTGGTAGGAATGCCAACACTCTCCAAATAAAATATATGGAAGAAAGGGGAAGTCAATAGTAAAGAATGAAGTGAGAAGGTCAAAATTGTAGAAAACTGGCTATAAGAAATTAATAGAAATACGAAGGAAGTTTTTGAACGTATATTAAGTACAAAATTAATCCTAACAATGGTAGTGGTAAATTACTAGATGGAAATGGCAGAATTATCAAAACTAATGCAGAAGAGGTAAAAGTCCTCAATCAATATTTCTCTCCTGGATTTGGAGAAAAACAGATGCTGTAACTCATATCATAAGATGTTGACGATGACACTCTTTCCATTCCAACAAGAACTCACAAGGACGTTAAACAGCAGCTATTAAAGTTAGACATGTTTAAATCAGCAGGTCCAGATAACTTGTATCCAAGAGTTTTAAAAGGCTTGGTGGAGCGGGTACCCATAGCAGTGCCTCTGTGTGACAACATCTTTATGGCTGACTTAGAACAACGCTTCCTTAGCTCTCGTTCCCTAACGCCCCTACTCTACTTACGTTACATTGATGACATCTTTATCATCTGGACCCATGGAAAGGAAGCCCTTGAGGAATTCCACCATGATTTCAATAATTTCCATCCCACCATCAACCTCAGCCTAAACCAATCCACACAAGCGGTCCATTTCCTAGACACTACTGTGCTAATACGCGATGGTCACATAAACACCACCCTATACCAGAAACCCACTGACCGCTATACTTACCTACATGCCTCCAGCTTCCATCCACGACACACCACACGATCCGTTGCCTACAGCCAAGCTCTAAGGTACAACTGTATATGCTCCAAGCCCTCAGACAGAGATAAACACCTACAAGATCTCTATCAAGCATTCTTAAAACTACAATACCCATCTGCTGAAGTGAAAAAAACAGATTGACAGAGCCAGAAGAGTACCCAGAAGTCACCTACTACAGGACAGGCTCAATAAAGAAAATAACAGAACGCCACTAGCCATCACCTACAGCCCCCAACTAAAACCTCTCCACCGCATCAAAGATCTACAAACTATCCTTAAAGATGATCCCTCATTCTCACAGATCTTGGGAGACAGGCCAGTCCTCGCTTACAGACAGCCCCCAAACCTGAAGCAAATACTCACCAGCAACCACACACCATACAACATAAACACTAACCCAGGAACCTATCCTTGCAACAAAGCCCGATGCCAGCTCTGTCCACATATCTATTCAAGTGACACCATCATAGAACCTAATCACATCAGCCATGCCATCAGGGGCTCGTTCACCTGCACATCTACCAACGGGATATATGCCATCATGTGCCAGCAATGCCCTTCTGCCATGTACATTGGCCAAACCGGACAGTCTCTATGCAAAAGAATAAATGGACACAAATCTGGCATCAGGAATTATAACACTCAAAAACCAGTGGGAGAACACTTCAACCTCTCTAACCACTCAGTGACAGACTTGAAGGTGGCAATTTTGCAACAAAAATACTTCAAAAACAGACTCCAAAGAGAGACTGCTGAACTCAAATTAATATGCAAATTAAATACAATTAACTTAGGTTTAAACAGAGACCGGGAATGGTTGAGTCATTACACTAATTGAATCTATTTCCCTATGTTAACTTCTCCTCACACCTTCTATGGGCCATCTCAATTATCACTGCAAAAGTTTTTTTTCTCCTGCTGATGATAGCTCATCTCAATTGATTAGACTCTTCCAGTTGGTATGCATACTTCCACCTTTTCATGTTCTCCTGTCTGTGTGTTCCATTCTATGCATCCGAAGAAGTGAGCTGTAGATCACGAAAGCTTATGCTAAAATAAATTTGTTAGTCTCTAAGGTGCCACAAGTACTCCTGTTCTTTTTGCGGATACAGACTAACACGGCTGCTACTCTGAAACCTGTATGACATGTGTAATCCTGTGAATAATAGATAGGGGTGGGTATACTAACAGTATGGGTATTTCTATTACTTAATAAGGGTTTGGGGGGTGTTGTAATGGATGTAGGCGTGTACATACTAACTGAGATAAAAGGAGAGTGACAACCCATCATACCCTACATTACACAAGTCTCAGCAGGTTTGTCACACCCTGTCCCCTCCCTTTCTCCACCCTCAATATTTCCTGCCTCCCACCACCTCCAGCAGCTCCCACCCTCCTATGCATTTACTGCTCCTCTCCCTCCAAGCAGAGCCCACCATCAGCTCCATGATAATCTCTTACCTGAGCCAGCTCCATGGCAGCCATTTCCTGCCCCCTGGGAGGACGGGATGATCTGGAGCAAACGTGGACGTTAGTCTGTAGCCTGTCAGGGCGAGAAGGGCAATGTGAGAGAATTCAGATGGGGTTTTCATCCATTCCACAAGCCGATTCCCCCCAGGATTTTCCCCTGCTAATGGACATTTTAGGTTCTGCCACACTGTGAAGCACAGAGTGACCTTATTCCAGTACAGGCCTAGCCCCCTCCCACCAGGGTGTAACCCTCTGAGAAATCGTGAAACCCTCCTAGTAACAGTCTCTTTTACACTTATCAAGTTTGTGGGCAATACCAAGCTGGGAGGGGTAGCAAGTGGTTTGGAGGATAGGATTAAAATTCAAAATGATCTGGACAAACTGGAGAAATGGTCTGAAGTAAATAGGATGAAATTCAATAGGGACACCTGCAAAGTACACCGCTTATGAAGGAACAATCAGTTGCACACATACAAAATGGGAAATGACTGCGTAGGAAGGAGTGCTGCAGAAAAGGATCTGGGGGTCATAGTGGAACACAAAGTAAATATGAGTCAACAGTGTAACTCTGTTGCAAAAAAAGAAAACATCATTCTGGGATGTATTAGCAGGAGCACTGTAAGCGAGACACGAGAAATAATTCTTCTGCTCTATTTCACACTGATTAGGCCACAACTGGAGTACTGTGTCCAGTTGTGGGTGCCACATTTCAGGAAAGATGTGGACAAATTGGAGAAAGTCCAGAGAAGAGCAAGAAAAATGATTAAAAGTCTAGAAAACATGACCTATGAGGGAAGATTGAAAACATTGGGTTTGTTTAGTCTGGAGAAGGGAAGACTGAGATGGGACATGGTAATAGTTTTCAAGTACATAAAGGTTGTTACAAAGATGCGGGAGAAAAATTGTTCTTCTTAACCTCTGAGGGTAGGATTAGAAGCAATGGCTTTAAATTGCAGCAAGGGCTGTTTAGGATGGAGATTGGGGAAAAAACTTCCTAACTGACAGAGTGGTTAAACACTGGAATAAATTGCGTAGGGAGGTTGTGGAATCTCCATCATTGGGGATTTTTAAGAGCAGGCTGACAAACACCTCTCAGGCATGGTCTAGATAATACTTAGTCCTGCCTTGAGTGTAGGGGAACTGGACTGGTGACCTCTCGAGGTCCCTTCCAGTTCTATGATTCTATGAACCAAAGGCCAGAGAAGAGCAGAATCAAAGGAGTCACTTTGGGGGATTCTCCCTGTCATTGTCCCCAAGGCAGCTGTCTCGGGTTTACAAAGTTGTTGGATGCTCCAGCCTTTATACAGTCTCTCCTGGGAGTGCTTCTTTCATGGGCTGGGCCTAGTTTTAGCTTTTGGCAAGTGTGACCCTGGGGGCTTTGAGACTGGGCCTTCTTGCCTCAGCACATCTTGTTTCTTTCTGTGCCTCCCAGCGAGTCCAAATGAATAGATATTCCTCAGACAGACTGTGAACATAAAAATGGCCGACTGCATCAGAGCACTGGTCCATTTAGCTCAGTGGCCAATGCCAGGTGCTTCAGAGGGAAAGAACAGAAAAATCATCAAGTGATCCATCCCCTGCCACCCATTCCCAGCTTCTGGCAAAGAGGCTAGACACACCATCCCTGCCCATCCTGCCTCTGACACTGGCAGATGAGGTGTTAGCTCTTGCAAAAGCCCCCATGTCTTAATTGAACATGGACAAACACATAGCTGGAATCAGTCTGACTCACCTATGTTAGTATTGTTAAAAGAGGTATTACAATTGTAAGAATGTGTTTAGACTTTATTGAATGCTTGTGAGTTGGTGTCTGGGTTAGTATCTGACTAGTTGCTGGACTAGATACCTCCTGAGGTCCCTTCCAACCCTGATATTCTATGATTCTATGACTGGCGGTAACCTGGAAGTGAAATAACCAAAGCAAGTTAAGAAGAGAGCGGCATCGGGCATCGGTGGGGGTAAAACATTAAATGGAAAGAACTGACTATGCAAAAAGGAACATCGCAAACTATCAGAGCCCCAGACCCCCGCCCAACTGAACACACCCCAGCCAGGCATATCAAGCTGGGTCCCTGAAAAGTTGCCCAGCCCGTCTGGCAGTGAACGCTGCGTGTTCCAGGCGGAGCTATGGTGCGTGCGTCTGCTCTGCTGACGTGCTGCCTTGGTACGGAAGGCGCCACGGCCACAGGGAGCAGAGACATGGACTCCTACAAAACACAATCCCAGATACACCTCCAATGCCGCCCCCCCCCCGCCTCCCATCTCTTCCCCCACCTCCACATGACCATTCTCAGCCCATTGCTAACAGTTCCTCCCAGCCTTCAGCACTATAAATAAATAAATAAAACATGGTGTTACAAAAGGTAGATTGTGCCAGAGAAACGTGATCTGGACGTCAATAAGGCTTTTGATACAGTTCCACATGGGAAACTATTCGTTAAATTGGAGAAGATGGGGATTAATATGAGAACCGAAAGGTCAATAAAGAATTGGTTAAAGGGGGGGTCTACAAGGGGGTCATATTGAATGGTGAGTTGTCAGGCTGGAGGGAGTTACTAGTGGAGTTCCTCAGATCAGTCTTGGGACCAATCTTACTCAACACTTTTATTAGTGATCTTGGCACAAGAAGTGGGAGTGGGACACAAAGCCGGGAGGGATTGCCACTATGGAGGAGGACAGGAAAATCATAAAAGAAAATCTGTACATCCTTGAAAGCTGGAGTAATAGAAATGGGATGAAAATTAATAGTGCACAAATTCTAGTTGTTAGTCCCCAAGTGCAGAATTTTGCAATAAACTGGGGATTTATCAAGTGGAAGTGACAGAGGAGGAGAAAGACCTGGGTGTATTGGTTGATCACAGGATAATTATGAGCTGTCAACGTGATGTGGCCGTGAAATAGGTTAATGCCGTCCTAGAATACATCAGGCGAGGTATTTCCAGCAGACACATGAAAGGGTTAGTACTCTTATACAAGGCACTGATGAGACCTCATCTGAAATACACCTCTACCTGCTGGCCTTAAAGTCTGTGAGTCTATCAACTGTGCCTTGCGTTGCACAGACACTGATGGAGATCAGGGCCCCATCGTGCTGCGCACGGCAGAGACCCTGACTGAGGTCAGCACCCGCATGGTGCTGGGCACGGCACAGACAGAGGGACAGTCCTTGCCCCAAAGAGATCACAATCCAAGTAGACAATGGGTAGGAGGAAAACAGAGGGGGCTGTGCCTTCCCCAAGGCCCCCAAGCAGGTCAGGGACAGAGCCAGGAACAGACCCTGGTAACTCCAGAGCCCCATCACCCGCAGGTTGGAAAGGTCCCAGACCCCATTGCATTAGGCTGCAGGAACAGGTGGTTTGTCCATGGATGCACAGGCTGTCTTGGCAGGGCAGCTCAGCGGCAGTCCCTGCACACAGCTGGGTGTGTGGGTCATGGGTCAGGAGAAGTCAGTGTCCAGTGCTGTGGGGCTGTACTCCTGGCTCATACTTCACTGCTGCCCCTCCCTTGCCAGCTGCACTGTTCAGCCAGCCCCAGGCCTCAGTGAGATCACTGCCTCCCTCCCCCCACACACACCAAACCTCCAAACTGGGACATGGTGCACCAGTGCCAATCCGAGTGCACTAGGGTAAATTCTGTCTGTACTAAGGGTTTGCACCAGTACCTAAAACACAAGTGTGGCAGAGCCCTTCAGTGCCCAAACCAGCAGTACGGTGGCACTAGAATTGGGATCTATTTCTAGCTCTGTCAGGACAGCCTGGGTGACCTTGGACACATCAATGTTTCTCCTCCCAACTTTAATCTATTGACCCAGCTGCCCACTCACTGGGGTCTCCTCTCTCTCCAGAGCTGCTCACCACTCAAATCTGTGTGGGTGTCCCCAGAGCTAAGGCAGTTCAGCTCTGGAATAGTCTTACAAGGGGGGCTGGGGAGTCTCTTTCCCTGGAAGTTTTTAAGAACAAGTAGGACAAAGCTCTGCCAGAGACAATCTACATAGACTTGGTCCTGCCTCGGCAGAGAGAGCTGGACTTGATGACATCTTGAGGTCCTGTCCAGCTCTACATTTCTATGATGCTATGAAATAGATACGTATAAAACACAACGTACAGAGTAAAACCCACCACAACATAATGTCAGGCAATTCGGGGGGGGGGGGGGAAAACAACCCACACTCCACAGCATAAAATGACAATACAAAAGGGGAAAAAGCAAAACAATGCAAACTAACACACCCTGGGAGAAAAGTACACAAGGGAAAAGAGCTCAGCTCAAACTAACACAACACAGGCACCAAACAAGCTGAGGCAAAACAATGCACCATAAAACTGCTACACAACATGGTGCATCACAGTTCCAAATGGCACCATGCAAAACAGCTCAGCGTAGAACAGGACACAGCACAAAAGAGAATTATTTCAATGTAGGCCTGGAAGGGATCTTGAGAGGGCGTCTACTCCAGCCCCCTGTGCTGAGGCAGGACCAAGTATCCCTAGACATTCCCAGACTGGTGTATCTCTAACCTGGTCTTAGAAACCTCCAGTGAAGGAAATGCCACAGCCTCCCTTGGAAGCCAACACAAGGCAGACACAGCCCAAAACAAGCTGTACACACACGCTGGGCTTGGGGAGAGGCAAGAATTCAAACAATCTGGGTTCAGTTCCCAGTTTTGCCCCAAATTCTCCATGGAAACTTGAGCAAATTACTTCAGCTCTCAGAGCTTCAGTTTCCCCATCTGTAAAATGGAGAGTCACCTCCCACCATTGGCCTATTTAGCCTTTGAGCCTTTTGTGGCAAGGCCTCTCTGTCACTGTGGGCACGTCTACACTGCAGTCAGACACCGGCGGCTGGCCCATGCCCGCTGACTTGGGCGCACACGGCTCAGGCTGCAGGGCTGTTTAATGGTGGTGTCCATGTTCCGGCTGGGGCTGCAGCCCAAGGTCTGGCACCCTCCCACCTCGCAGGGTCCTACAGCCTGGCTCCAGCCTGAGTCCAGACATCTACATTGCAATTAAACAGCCCCTTCGCCTGAGCCCTGTGAGCCTGAGGCAGCTGCCATGGGCCAGCTGGGGGGTTTAACGGCAGGGTAGAGATACCCTGGGTGTCTATTCAGCTCCTGTCACAATGGGGATCCTGACCTTGGTCAGTGTCTGCGCAGAGCCCTGACCAACACAGGGCCTGATCTCAGTCAGGGTCTCTGCAGCTCCCGGCATTACAGGAACCCGGATTTTGTTTAGGGCCCCTGCAGCGCCTGGCAAAATGTGGGGGCCAGGATCTCTGTCACGGTCAGTGCAGTGCCCAGTACAGTGGTGCAACGTGATCTGGGTCGGGGTCAGTGCAGGGCCAGACCCAACGGGGACACAGATCTCAGTCGAGGTCTCTGAAGTGCCCAGCACAATGGAGGCAGCAGTTTGGGCCACAGTGGTGCACTGCCTGGCACAAGGGGGGCCGTGATCTCAGTCCAGGTCTCAGTTTTACCTGGCACAACAGTGGGGTCTGATCTCACCTGGGGTCTCTTCAGCACCTGGCAGAACAGGGCCCAGATCTCACGTGGGGTCTCTGCAGTGCCTGGCAGAACAGGGCCACGCTCAGTACGATAAGAGCCCTGATCTCAGTCACACATCTGGAGAGAAAAGCGGGAAGATTTTCGAGGAGTGGGGCTGGAGTCGGAAGGTCGCTGGCTGTGACTGAGAAAGTCACTGGCTGGGGGGTCTGGGAATGTAACTGGGGCGGGGGGGGGGCTGCTGGGTTGGGCAGGGTGGAGGAGGGGCAGTAGCTGGACTGGGAAACCTGGGGCTGGGCCGTCTCCATGGGGGACACTTGCTCCTCCCCCCCCTTCCTAGCCCTTCCAAGGCCCTGTTGCCAGCAGAGAGAGAGAGGGCCCCCCCAGCCCAGCCCAGAGGTGTCCCTGTCTCAGGGCCCCCCCAGCCTCTGCCCATTCACCCTCTGCCCAGCTCAGGAATCACTCGGGGGAACCATTTCCCACCCGCACAAGGACAAATCCCTGCAGGGGAAATGGGGGGAACCCCCCAAACCCGAGCTCTGAACTGGCCACTGGCGAAGGGGAGAGAAAATGGGGCACAATAGGGGGGGGGGGACAGGGAACTTCTCAGGGGTGGGGGGAAGGGGGGTCACCCTGGGGGCTGCTCGTGGCTCTCTAGGGAGAAAGGGGGCGGGGGGTCCCCACGGGGGGGGCAGCGGTAAATCCGAGGGGATCTCAGCCCCCCCCTTTCTCTCCCCGCTCCTCGGGGGTCACCGGCTCCTCCCCCCCCCCCGGCCATGTCCGGGCTGCACCGACACTTCCCCACCCCCCGCCCAGCCCCCCCGGGACCCTCCCGTCCGGGAACCTGGAGGCTGCAGCTCCGCAGCGGGGGCGGGGCCCGGGCCGGGCGCGGGGGGGGGGTTAATGAAGGTCTCTCCCGCCGCGATCTGCGCATGCCCAGAGCCCCAGCGGCACAAACCCTTCTCCAGCCCCGGGAGAGGCTCCAACGGCCCCGCACGAGCCAGGCAGAACCGCAGCGACCCAGACGCGTCCGCGCTCCGGCTCCGCCTCCGAGGCCGACGTCACTTCCGCTCCAGGGAGAGTCCGGAACTACATCTCCCAGCCTGCCCCGGGGGCGCGTCCGCCCTCTCCAGCCCGGGTGAGGGGGGGGTCAGCAGCTGGAACTGCGCATGCTCCGTGCGAGCCCCGCTGGGGGCGGGAGAACAAAGCTGCTGCTGCCGCCTCCGTGTGAGCCGGTGAGTGAGAGACCCCAGGGGGGCGGTAAATTCACTGAATCCTTCCCTGTTTGTGCCACGTCCTCCCCCGTACAAAGTCTGTCAAGTGTTTCCCCTTTTCTCTCGTTATCACACGTGGCTCTAAAATCCAGGGAGATTCCCCCCCCCCCCATGATCAGCTCTCTGATCTCCCCCCATATTGCCCTGGTCTCTCCACGAGTCTCCAATGTCCATTTAAAATCTCTCCCATGGGGGGTCCCCCCCCCCCGTTTTACCTGCAGCGATTTGTCCTTGTCCGGGTGGGAAATTGTTGCCCTGGGTCAGTCCCCAGCACGTGGCTGCCCCTGGCGGGGGGGGTGAGATGCCGGTTCTCTGCCGGGGGGGGGGACGGGAGGGGCACGTGTCCCCCATGGAGACTGCCCAGACCCCGGTTTCCCAGTCCCAGTTACTGCCCCTAACTACCAAGACCGTTTCCCTCAGCCCCCAGTCACCTGCTCGTCCCCCACTGCTGCCCCCTTCCTTTATCCACGGAGCCTTCCACCTCCCCCCTCTCTTAAATCAGCTCCTCAAAGGGCTCCCTGCTGCCCATGGGAATGGTGGCAGAGGGAGGTGCCATCACTTTGTGTTTATGTATTGGATAGTCTCATAAAATCCAGTCAAACAGCGCCCCTTTTCCCTCTAGTTATTTAATAGCAACATAAAATCCCCCCAGATCTTGGTGTTTTTCTCTCGTGTTGTCAATTGCTTACCTTGTGACATGTTTATACCCTAAACATTTGCTCCGTTTCCCTTTAGTTGTCTATTTCTAAGTGAATATCCCCAGAGATTTTTTCCTTGTCTCTCTAATGATAAAATAAAAAGGAAATCTGAGATTTACACCTTTCCTCAGATTCTAAACATGGATAAAAAATGTTTGCAAATGTTGCCCATTTCTGCTCTATTCATTTATCAAATATTGATGTGAAATACACTCAGATTTTACCTCATACCAACAACTGATATAAAATACCTCCGATTTTACACTTTCTTCTCTATAATTGGCAAAAATGGATCCAAAATCGTTCAGATTTCCACCCTTTCTCTTTCATTTCTGAACATTGATCTCAAAGCTCAGCATTTCCCTCTTTCTACGTCATTATCAAATATCAATTAAAAATCCTGTCGGTTTCGGGCTGTTCCCCATGTCTCTAAATCCCAGCAACTTCTCCTTCCTTGGAGGGAACCTGTTGCCCTGAGTCATTGTCCATCCTGGAGGTCGCAGGGGGTTAAATTGCCCAGTGATCATCTGTCCCCTCTCCTTTGAGAATCATTTGTTCCTCCTTTATCTCTGTTAAAATGTTTGCTGATGAAAGAGACCAGCCACATGTTTAATCAAAGCCAGAGGCCTCCCCCTGTTTGGGGGATCAGTGGTTCCCAGCTGGTAATGGGAGAATTGGCTGGACCCTTTTCTTTTCTCCATCTGGCACTGGGTGAGGAGGTCACTCTGAGTGCAGCGTGGGTCCAGAAGTATCCCAAAGCCCATGACAAATGGTCTCTGGAAGGGGCTGCTTCCCACATTGCTAAGATGTAGCCACCTTGGGGTGGATCCATGGTGACCATTATTTGCTAGTGACAGGGCATGGACATGTCTTACCTTTCTGCTGAAGGGCAGGCGGGGGTCCTAGGCAGGCAGTGAGTTCCCAATTGGGGTCCCTGGCTGGTGGGGGCTCTTGGTGGGGGGAACCCTTTGGGATTCCTAGCCTGGCAGTGAAGATCTGGTGGGGGTTCTCTGGTTGGTGGGGCTCTGAGGGGTATCTGGGGTCTCTGGCCAGGGATTCTGGGGGTTGGGTCCCAGGGAATATATGGTGGGACCCTGGCTGGGGGGTCTGGATTCTGGGTACTGGGGGGTGTTTGGAGGCCCCTGGATGGAGGCTCTGGGGGCTGCTACTAACCATGCTCCTTCTATCTCATCAGCTTGTGCCAGAATCCTGGCTCCAAGCACTTCCTGGCATTCCCCGGCCAGGCCCAGTCACCATGATAACTTTCTAGCCACTTATCAAACACTGTGAGGTGAAGTGACAGATTTTGCTTTTCTCTCCTCTTGAAAACTGCAGGAACTTCTGGTTTCCTAGGGAAAATTCCTGCCCTGATTCCTTGTCCTAGATCTGGGGGGTGAGGGAGGTGGGAAGGGGTTTATCACTATCTTCCACAGCATTCTGGACTCCTTCTTTCTGAAATCTGGATTCATTGAGAACATTGTTAATCCAGAGTCACTGCATGGAAAGACAGGGAGTGACTCCAGATGGACAGTGAGGCAAATGAGATCAGCAATTCTCCCTGTGAGGAGGGGCTCTCATTAGCTACTCTCCCCAGAGAGCTAAAGGAGGGAAGCTGCTCAAACGCTCTGTCCCTCTCTGCTCAGGATATTGGGGTTCAGCTTCCTGGGTCAGACACTGCAGCCTCCATTGTGATCTGGGAGACCAGGCTTAGCAGCTGCTGCTCCCCCAGCAGGGTTCTGTGCTGGGATGTGACCTTAATTAAAGCTGCTTCTCTGCCCGGCCCAGGTGATCACTTTCTGCAGCTGGTACTAGCAGACCTGGGCTTTGTTAATACAAATTCTGAGCCACAGACTCCAGGTAACAGACAGACCTCAGAGAATGTGCTGGGGACTAGCAAGAAAGTGACTCTGCACAAACAGCCCCCCCCAATATCTCCTCTCATTAGTAGTTGCCAGGAGAAAATCCAGCCATGGGAGAGCAAAGAACCAGGAATGGACTTTCCCAGCCAAAGGGGCAGGGAGAGAGGACGGGGAAGGAGAGACTGAAAGGGTCAGTGGGAGAAGAGAGCTGGAAATCTCTCTTCCCACTCATTAGTCCACCCAGACACATGTATTGCAGCATCCCTGGGCAGAACCACTTTCCAGTGAACAAAACAAGGATCAGACATAGGAAAAGCTGGTTCTTGACTCCATATTCCCCCTGTTGGGGTATGGCTGCCCTGGGGTCAGTGTCCAAGGGAATCCCCCACAGTGACGCCTTTGGTTCTGCTCTTTTCTAGCCTTGTGTTCAGAGACAAAGAGCAGGTCTACACTACCACCGGATCGGCAGGTAGCTCTCTCCCATCAACTCCAGTACTCCACTGCCTTAAGGGGCGAATGCGGAGTCGATGGGTTAGCAGCAGCAGTCGGATGCTGCGGTAAGTCCATCTAAGTAAGCCAACTTCAGCTATGCTATTCTCATAGCTGAAGTTGGGTATCTTAGATCAACCTCCACCTCCAGTGTAGACCTGGGTTTTGTTATGGGATGGAGGGATGGAGAAGGGAGGTTAAAAATCTCTCTCTGGGCTTAGCCTGGCAGGAGGGGCCAGGTCTACACTGTAATAAAGAGATTGAGCATTTCTCAGCATGGCAGAATCTAGGATGTCTGTCTGCAGGGAAAGATCCTGGGGGAATCGTGATGTGACATTAACTAAAACCTGTTCTGAAACCTCCACAACTGCCCTTCTCGCCCTGCCAGGCTGCCGAATGACGTCCATGTTTCGCTCCAGCTCATCCCATCCTCCCATGGGACATAGGAGAGAAATGGCTGCAGTGGAGCCAGCTAAGGTAGGGATTATTGCATGGTTGCTGATAGGTTCCTGAAGGAGGGAGAGGAACAGCAAGTACACCAGAGATGGGAAGGTTTGCACAGTCTGGTTTGGAGGTTGGAGCGGGGCAGGAAATGCACAGGTTGCGAAAGGGAGAAGGACAGATTGTGGCAAACCTGCTTGAAGTTGTTTAATAAATGGCCTAGACACTAGGAGCAGACCCATGAGATTAGGAGGTTGAAATGCCCTCAATTCTGGAACAGAAAATAACCCACCTACATGGGGCTACGAAAACTGACCAGACTCCCAGTGCTGGAGCCTGACCTGACTAACCAGCGGCTGCTGTGAGATATGAAGGGGGCACCCACCAGTCAGACATAGGGGAGATTCCCCTCCCTTCATATCCAGCTCCTCACAATGAGGAGAGTGTTGGGCTTCCTACCACGGAACTCTACCTGGACCCTGCTAGGGGCTCCATCTCCTGTATCCGTCTGTGGCAGTAGGCGTGTGATGGATCTGCTGGGAGAGACAAGGGGCTCTTTCTTCATCCCCTCACCCTGGTGTTTCCAGGATTCTCTGTGCGGGCTGGGGTGGGACTCTGTTGACTATCATCCACCAGAGCTTCCATTTGATTGAAAGTGTGAGTGGTGCAGCAGGTACTGAGTGCTGGACTCTTGCTCTTTCAGGGGCCATTGACCTTCGAGGAGGTGGCTGTGTATTTCACCAGGGAAGAGGGGGCTCTGCTGGACCCCACTCAGAGAGCTCTGTACAGAGACATCATGCAGGAGAACTATGAGAATGTGACCTTACTGGGTAAGGATTCCTGTCCCCTCAGTTCTTGGAAGGGGAAATTAAGAGAGATGGTTCATGCCACCCCCCAATGCCATCCCTACTCTGCCCTGTTTCTGCATCACTGCAATATGCCAGTGACACACACACTGCCACAGACCCTCCCCTGCTGCAGAACACTTTGGGAACAGCGCACAGGAGCTGTATCGCACAGTGTCAAATATCTCCTGTTTGCTCAAGTAAAACTGGGGTTTAGGTCCAGCATAACGTAAGAACATAAGAATGTCCGTACTGGGTCAGAGCAAAGGTCCATCTAGCCCAGTATCCTGTCCACTGACAGTGGCCAACTCCAGGTGCCCCGGAGTGAGTGAACCCAGGAGGCAATCATCAAGTGATCTCTCTCCTGCTATCCATCACCCCCCTCTGACAGACAGAGGCTAAGGACACCATTCCTTACCCATCCTGGCTAATAGCTATTAATGGAGTTAACCTCCGTGAATTTTTCCAGTTCTCTTTTAAATCCTGTTATATTCCTAGCCTTCACAACCTCCTCAGGCAAGGAGTTCCACAGGTTGACCGTGTGTTGTGTGAAGAAATACTTCCTTTTGTTTGTTCTAAACCTGCTGCCTATTAATTTCATTGGGTGATTCCTAGTCCTTGTGTTATGAGGAGTAAATAACACTTATTTACGTTCTCCACGCTAGTCATGATTTTATAGACCTCTCTCATATCCCCCCTTTGTCTCTTTTCCAAGCTGAAAAGTCCCAGTCTTTTTAATCTCACCTCGTACAGAAGCTGTTCCATACCCTTAAGCATTTTTTGTTCTTTTCTGAACCTTTTCCAATTCCAATATATCTTCTTTGAGATGGGGAGACCACATCTGCATGCAGTATTCAAGATGTAAGCGTACCATGGATTTCTATAGAGGCAATATGATATTTTCTATCGTATTATCTATCCCTTTCTTAATGATTCCCAACTTTTTTGTTTGCTTTTTGACAGCCACTGCACGTTGAGTGGATGTTTTCAGAGAACTATCCATAGTGACTCCAAGATCTCTCTTGAGTGGAAACAGATAATTTAGACCGCATCATATTATATGTATAGTTGAGATTGTTTTCCAATGGTCTGCACTATGTGTTATCCTGACATCTAGCACTGCTGAGCTCCTGTGTTCAGTAATATCCCTGCCCTTCCTGTTCCCTTTCTCCACTGAACCCCACCAGCCCATGCTTCCTGTTCCCAGATTCCCTGGGACTCTCTCATTGTCTCTGGACCTGTTTGTCAGCAAGAAGCAGTGCCAGGGAGACTTGCCCTCTGTCTGGAGACTTCGATTTCTGGGACATGGATTTACTTTCTCTGAGTTTTAGGAAACTCTTTGAAATTGAGTGTCTGTGTCATTAACCACAGTGCAATCTGGACCGTTGAACAGCTGTTTCCCCTCAGTTCCCCAGGCTGGGGTGCCTTTTACACTGTTTTACTGTGAGAGCAGCCACTCCTGGGCAGTTATCACACAGTCTCCAGCATGTAACTCGCTCCCAGCTACACAGTATTCAGTGCTGCTAGTCAGTGACTCACGAATTACAGTACCCCACTGGAGAACCCCAGAACATTCTCTGTTCCCAGACATCTCCCAGAAATGTGCATCTTGTCCTGTCCAGCACACTACTGAACAATGCAAGCTCATATGAAGTCTGTTATTTCATCAGTGGAAAATGACATGTTGCCAACCTTGTCATTCCAAATGGAGTTTCCAACACACTTGAATCCAAACACACTGGTTAGGTAAAACAATAAAACAAAATTGTTAACTGCCGGAAAAAAATCTTTTCAGTGACTATGGGTAATGAGGCATAAAAGTCAGAATTGTTTACAAAAGAAATTCAAGATAAAACACAAACTAACACCTAAGTTAACAAGCTAAAATGGATTCAAAGCAAATGTTTCTCTCACCATCTGCTGAGATAGGCTGGTTTTCCTTTCAGGCAGGACTCCCCCTAACCTGCCCCTGCTGCCCAAGTTCAGTTCTTCAGGATTTGTCATGGGCAGAGGGAAAGGGGGGAGAGAGAGAGAGAGAGATTTTCCTCACTTCTTTTTATAATTCAGTCCTTTCTATTAGAAACAACTTCAGTTCTCAGCTGAATCATGGTGCCAGGCTGTCTTCTCGTAGATATGAGTTTCAAGTGTCCCTGTGATGGAATGTAAATGTCTTCTTCACACCTTCCCCCTGCCAGCGAATGGCTGTTTGACCAGCAGTTTGCCTTGCTGTCTCTGAGGAACTGGTCTGTGGGTGTTCCCCAGAATTGTAACTTTTTGTAATATCATACAGTAAAATCTCATAACTTTACATACAGTGTTGTTACACATTTTAACAGGAGGATAATATTCAGTAGATTATGCAATTTCAAGTGATAGTTCACAAACCATACTGTGTACAAAATTGATCATAATTTTCCAGAAGAGTGAACATAGGGTTACAGACTGACACAGGGCCTGTCTGTGTGTGTTCCCAGCAGATATGTGGCTATTTCAATCCCTCCTAAGCAGAGTGTTCTGCATCTTCAAGGACCTGGGCAGCTGGTTCTGGGAATTCACTGGTTTACTAAGTGTGACACTGTCTGGAACTGTGCGACACTTTATATTATTATTACTTTATTATTAATACCAATCTGATAAAATTGCAATGAATTGTGCTAGATATGCCATGTTAGGTGTCAGGGAAAATGTTATAATTTTCCAAGTATGATCATTTTGTTTGTATCACCTTTGTAGTATGAGCTATAGATACGTAGGGTATATCTGTATTCCAGACTGTGGACTGTGATTCTGGGTGACACCCCCAGATCTATTGGCATCAGCACTGCCTACCCTGTTTGATGGCCCATCCAGGGTCATCAGCTGTACAATGAACCCACTGAAAGGATCAAGGGGATACACCTATTGAGTCAGCAAGACATGCAGGGGTATGCCTGTGTACTGAGACCTCCGAGGCTTTTCCATGCCCTGTGCTGTGAAGCTTGTGTTTGGGACACAGGAAGTACAAGCCACATGGCAAAAGGAATGTAAAGGGCAGCTGCATCATCTGTATTTTGTCTTCAATCCCTCTTCCTGCCTCTGGAGCAACTTCTCTACAAACCGACCTAGGCCCCGACTCGGTGGGTGCTCTGCACCCACCGGGGAGCTCAGCTGTTGGCAACTGCCAATCAGCTATTTAGAATGCTCAGCAGCTCTTTGGCTGGCTGTGGCCAATCAGCTGTTTGGCGCCAATGCCCGCCTATCAGCTGTTTTCCCTGCAGCTGCTGTAGCTCCCAGTTCCACTGCAGGCATGTGTGAGTCCTTTTAATTTTCAGGGCTTGGCAGCTTCTGGGCTAGGGGTGGCGGGGGATGGGGTGGGGAGCCTCGCGGCAGAGGGCTGGGGGGAGATGGCTGGGCAGCTTCTCAGCTTGACCCAGGGGGCTGATGGGGGCAGTGCGGGCTGGGGGGTTTCTCAAGGACTGAGCCAGTCATTCTCAGCCCACCCTGGTGTCTCCCCCAGGACCTGTGCTCCCCCTCCAGCCAGGAGAAACCAGCAGTGGGCCCCCCTTGTGCTGGGCAGGGGGACAAACCAAAAGACATTGCTCCTTTAAGAAAAGTTTGCCCTGGTGTCTGATGAGTGAACTTGGTCTGAGGCCAGCTGCTCACCCCCTCCCCGTGCTCCAGCCAGCCAGCCGGGTGTGCCCAGCCATGGCCAAAGGTGAGAGGGGCTTCACTGCAGCCCTAGCCCCAGGTGCAGATGAGCAGCCCCCCCTTCCCAGCCCGGACCCTGCCTGTGCCCAGACTCCTCCCATGGGGGCTCTGGGAGCTCCCAGCCCCTACGGCTCTGACCCAGGTCCCGGGGCTCTGCATCCATTGCCCCATGTGTGGGGGGACAAGAGGGGCCAACACACCACCAGTGCTTGTAGCCGCATCCTCCCCGTGGGCTCTTCTCCATGGCCGGCTCTCATGCCTGGGAAAGTAACGCTTGCTCCCCTCAAAGCCGTCTCCCCCTCCCCTGCCCAGAGCAAGCTTGGCTGAGGGGCTTTTCCTCCCCGAGAGGAAGTTTATCCCTTCCTGCGCCGACCAGCATCTGCAGCAGGAAAGATTGATTTCCTCCCCCTGGATCCATCCACCCCCCATCTCCTCTTCCCTGGGAGCTGCATTCCTTTTGCTGCATTCACCCCCGTGTATCAGCTTCAAGTCAGGAGACACTGCCCTGCTTCACCTTGGGATGCCTGAGCTCGTCTTCCTTCAGGGTGCTGGGCTGCTGCAGCCCGGGGGAGGAAGCAACCCCTCCCCCCTGCCTTTGGCCATGATCCCACCGGGGCTCCCCGGCCACAATGTTGAAGAGTGGGTGAGGGAGTCAGCGAGTGAGCTTCAAAGTGGGGGTGGGCTGCAGCCTGGGGGATTGGGAGGAGCTGGAGTAACGCAGCAGCCATACAGCAGGATGAATAAATGGGCCATTTCTATGCTGGGCTGTTGAATTAAATTTCTCTCTCTGGCTCAGGGTGGGCAGTTTCTGGGCTGGCCACAGTGGGTGGGGCTTGGGGGAAGACAGAGCTGCTTTGAGTGCGTGGGTGGGAGCGGGCACTAAACAGGCACCAGGAGATGGGGAGCAGAAAGAGAGAGATGGGAAAAGGGACCCAGGTAGCGAGCAAGAACTGGGAAACATCAGGAAGGGGAGATACCAGTTACAGACACACTTTCAATGAGGACACTGGAAGTGTATAAATATGCTGAAAATAGCCTCCCCTCAAAACTGGCAGAGCCCCCCTCCAGCACAAGAACCCTCGCCCTTACGGCAGGAAGGAGTGAGCGGTAGGTAGGAGGCATTTAGGGCAGGGGGTCAGTAAGGAGGTGGTATTCAGGAGAGTCTAGGGAGATGGGGCAAGAAGAAGTACAGTGGGGGCGGGGCTTTGGAGAAGGGGGCGGGGCCAGGATGGGGCACCCACCAGCAAAACCAAAAGTCAGCACCTATGCAAACTGAAGCCTTGAACAAAGGACTGGATGACCCATCCAAGCTGTGGCTGTGTTCCAAACAGACTTTCAAGCCGGCAACTTACCAATACTGCTAAGAAGCTGATATATAGATTTCTGAATGTATCTGACTCCTTTCCCATTTAACAACTTTCTTTCTGGTTCTGGTTCCTTTCTCTTTCTTATCTGAACTTTTAGTTTAGATGCTAAAGTATTGCCTGGCATCATGGTATTTTCAGTGAGATCCAAACCCATACTGACTTGGTAATGTGGCTGACCCTTTGGGGTCAAAAGAACATTTTGTTTATGTGCACAGAGTTTTTAAATAACCTCTTACTATACCGGACCTAGGTGCTGATTGGGAGTCAGAGAAGTGCAATGCAATAAAGGGAGCTGTGTGATTTCTGTTTTCAGCTTCTCAATAACCCGTGTGGGTGATCAGAAGCACAGTTTGTGACTGGTCAGTGAGTTTAACTTCAGTGTTAACCACCAGTTTGGGGAGCATCTGCTCCCCTTTTTCAACCTGCCCTGACCCAGGCACACCAGGTCACACTAAGCACTGAAGATAAATTAATAGAATGTTTTTTATGACCAAGTCTTCAGAAATCCACTGAACTCCTTTTGTTTTCTTTTATCTGAGCAGGGTTTCCAGTTTCCCAACCTGATGTGATCTCCCAGCTGGAACAAGGGGAAGAGCCATGGGTCCCAGACCTCCAGGGTTCAGAGGAAATAGAGATCCTGAGAGCTCCCTGCACAGGTGAGGAAACATTAAAGCAACTCAGAATCTGTAAGTGCCTGAAGGAAACATCTGGGATGCCCTACAATGCCCTTGGGAGGTCTCTCAGTTCATTATTGTCCCTAGCAGGGGTCGTATCCTCAGGGTAAATATAGCTCATGGCTTCCTGTAGACCCTAGCAGACACCAGGCAGTAGCTTCCTCCCTTCCCCCGTGAATTTGGATGGGATGTGGAGGCTGAATTGATCCCCTCCTCTCTCCTATTTGGGGGAAGAGTTTGGGGGAGTTCAGTTCTTGATTTTTATTTGACTTCCCTTCCGCACTTGTTTTGGTTTGGCCTTCCCCTTTCCATCCCTGTTTGAGGTTTCTGTCTCTATCCCAGCAGGTGACACAATGGTAGGTGAGAAAAAAGAGCAGAATTCTCAGCAGGAAACTGTTGAGCAAGTGGATAAACACAGAGAATTATCGCAAAGATCAAAAAGAAATGTGTCGAAGAGTCATGAGCAGGGAAAATCATGCGAGACTCAGCACACACCAGAAAGAGAGCAGGGAAACCAGCCAGGAGAGAAAATGGGTAAATTTATTTTCTGTCGGGGAACTCAGAAGAGCATCAAGGAAACCACAACCCAACAGGAAATCCTCATAGGAAAGAGGGAAAATACATGCAGTGAGTGTGGGAAAAACTTCACTCGAAGATCAACCCTTTCTGTTCATCAGAGAATCCACACAGGGGAGCGGCCCTATAAATGCCATGAGTGTGGAAAATGCTTCACTGTAAGATCAGCACTTTCTGATCATCAGAGAATTCACACAGGAGAGAGGCCCTATGAATGCAGTGAGTGTGGGAAGAACTTCACTCGCAGCTCAAACCTTATTGCCCATCAAAGAATCCACACAGGGGAGCGGCCCTATAAATGCTGTGAGTGTGGGAAAACCTTCTATTGCCACTCAAAGCTTATTGCCCATCAAAGAATCCACACAGAGGAGTGGCCCTATAAATGCAGTGAGTGTGGGAAATACTTCACTGAGAGCTCAGCCCTTTCTGCACATCAGAGAATCCACATGGGGAAGACGCCCTTTGAATGCCATGAGTGTGGGAAAATCTTCAGTCGCAGCTCACACCTTATTAGACATCAGACAGTCCACACAGGGGAGAGGCCCTATGAATGCAGTGAGTGTGGGAAAACCTTCAGTCGCAGTTCACACCTTATTAGACATCAGACAGTCCACACAGGGGAGAGGCCCTATGAATGCAGTGAGTGTGGGAAAACTTTCAGTTTCAGCTCACATCTTATTAGGCATCAGATAGTCCACACAGCGGAGAGCCCCTATGAATGCAGTGAGTGTGGGAAAACCTTCAATCGCAGCTTGCACCTTATTAGGCATCAGAGATTCCACACAGGGGAGAGCCCCTTTGAATGCAGTGAGTGTGGGAAAACCTTCAGTTGCAGCTGGAACCTTATTAGGCATCAGAAAATCCACACAAGTGAGAGAACCTATGAAAGCAGTGAGTGTGGGAAAACCTTAGGGCCCAAAGAAATTTTGTCCAACTCCACTTCCTAGTTCAGTGTGTCTCATTACCGTTCCAGAGGATACCAGGGTTAGATTGAGAACAATCATCCTTCACCGTTTGGATGCAAAGAGAGAGTGCTTCATAGGACAGTCCTTCCCTGTGGATCCCAAACTGGCTGCCTGAGTGGGTAACAAGGACTTTCAGGCTGTAGAAATGATGGTAACCAATGAGGCAACAAATGTGTCAAGCTCCAATTTCAGACTTCTGGATACTCACATGCTGAGTCCTGATTCTAAGGTTTTGTGTCTGACGCTCTGGCTACACAATAAAGCTGATGTTGGTGCAGCTGTAGCACTGCTATTACAGATGCTCTCCACCAATGGGAGAAATCTCTTCCCTAGGACTGTTAGTCCAGCCCCCACAAGTGGTGGTGGCTATGTTAGCAGGCAAAGCTCTCCTGCTGATGTAGTGTTATTTCACAGGGGAGGAGGGTTTTGTAACTACATTTCTCACCAGTGTGTATTTTTCATACCTCTGAGAAATATAGTTACACCAATAAATGTCTTTAGTGTAGACTAGACCTTAGTTTTCTCTTGTTTTATGTATTTACATCACTTCTCTTTGAAAGATTAAAAAGTGTGACAAGAGAGTTATTTTTCCCCATGATGCAAACATTCCTATATAAGAAACCCCTTCCACCAACACACATGGCAAAAGAGCCAGAGATATATGAACTCACATGTAGTGTAAGGAGTTCTGGTAGAAAACCTCCCTCCAAAGGCTGAGATGGGAGAATGTGTGTGAGAAAGAGTGTATGAGAATATTGGCCCAGTATAGATTTAAATTTTTTGTATTTCAGATAAACTTTGAAGCTAAGCAAAATACGTTCTATTTCTATTAAAAGGAAAACTACTCGAGGAGACAAGTTGTATAACTTTTTACCCACTTAGCCTGTAAGGGTCACTGAGTTCCCCACGTCTCTAATTTGCAAAGGAAAGGCCTGACATCTGTCATAGGATGTGTCTAACAGGTAGGAAAGCTGCAATCGTCAACCATCAATATCAAGGAAAAGGCTGGACTCCACTGCCTTTCATGTCTAAAAGCCGGCTAGAGGCTGATCTACAATGAAAAGCTATGTTGACATAGCCACATCTCTCAGGGGTGTGAAAAATCTACTCCACAGAGAAGTAGTTAATGTGAGCCCCAGTGTAGACAGGCTTGGGTTGGGTTGTCAGAAGAATACTTCCAGTGTTTGAAGTGTAGACATAGCCTTAGGGCTGGTCTACAGTATGTGGTTATTTTGGAATTAGCCGAGTTAATTCAAAATAAAACTGATTCCGTCTATATGCCCAAATCTTTTTTTTTTTTTTTAATTTAAAGGGCTCTTTAATCCGGTTTCTGTACTCCACCTCAGCAAGTGGAGTAGTGCTAAAATCGAGATTGCAGTTCCGAATTAGAGGTACTGTGGACACAATTTGACATTATTGGCATCCGGGAGCTATCCCAGAATGCTTCCTTGTGACCACTCTGGACAACACTCTCAACTCCGATGTACTTGCCAGGTAGGCAGTAAAAGCCCCGGGAACTTTTGAATTTCATTTCTTGTTTGGCCACTGTGGTGAGCTCATCAGCACAGGTGACCATCAGGACAATCCACCATCACAGGCGACCATGCAGAGTCCATCATCATGAGAGCCCACGCAGTCCTGGATTCACAGATGAGCTCCAGCATGGTCTGAACGGGAGGTACTGGATCTCATCGCATGTTGAGGAGACTAATCTCTTATGGGAGAACTACGTTCCAAAAAAAGAAACACAAATACACCTCTACCCTGATATAACGCTGACCTCGGGAGCCAAAAAATCTTACTGTGTTATTGGTGAAACCGCGTTATATTGAACTTGCTTTGATCCACCGGAGTGCGCAGCCCCCCCACCCCCCCCACCCCCGTTATATCCGAATTCATGTTATATTGGGTTGCATTATATTGGGTAGAGGTATATGTACGCTAAATTCTCCAGGGTCATGAGGGAAAGAGGCTACTCCAGGGACACAGAGCAGTGTCATGTAAAAATCAAGGAGCTCAAGCAAGCGTATCAAAAAGCCAGGGAGGCGAATGGGCTCTCTGGGTCACAGCCCCATACATGCTGCTTCTACCGTGAACTGCATGCAATTATGGGGGGTGATGCCACCACTACCCCACCACTGTCCATGGACGCGTGCAAGTTGGGAGTGTTGTACTCAAAGTACTATACAGGATCTTTTCAGGGGGATTAAGGCAAAACGCCACATTTATTAGTAATACAGGTATCAATTAATACTCTATGATATGCATATGAGATATCTCACAGTCATGCATTCACACACACACACAGACACAAACACACTCCGTCTTGCTGTTGTTACCAACTAGTTGCTCCCCTTAACTGCACTGGCGAGGTGAGTTAGATGGGGGAGGGATGGAGCCGGGCTTCTGCCGATCCGGATCGATGCTCCGATGGTGACAAGACGAGACCCGGGGTCCTTCTGCAAGACACCTCACATTTATAGCAGCTTCCCTCTTATGCAAATCTAGACCAGATTCAAAATCTGGATCTGTGTCCGTTGGTCTTTGTGCTGCTTTTCTCTGGGTGTTGTCCCAATGCTGCTCAAAAGAGGGTGTTTTCTAAAGAAGGTGCTTGCTTCTAATCCCTGAGGCCGTCAATATGTCTGTGCTTCTTTGTTGGGCCCACTTGACAAGCTGTATTGTCCTTTGCTGTGGCTCCCATTCCCTCTGCAACTGTTGTAGCTGTCTGGAGGTGGGTGTCTTCCAAGCCTCACTCATTCACACCTCATTCAGTCAATAGGGCAATTGATTACAGAGTGGGGGAAGATCTTATTCTACTTCTAGCAAAAAGGCACATGTTTCTTTTACTTTAACTATACTATGCTTAGGAGCTATAACATTTGATACAAAGTTTTCTACCAATTTTCTATATAGGGATCTAATACAAAGTTGTATGAAAACAGAGAGGCACAATGCCAAGTCATATGAAATACAAAATAACATCATGCAAGATGCAATGTCATAAAGATACTTAATACAAAATAACACAATGCAACGTCATAAAGATTTATAGAGATCGTTAATACAGAGATTTCTCTACAGGAGTTGCAGGGAGAATGACTTTTTGGAGGATGAAGAGGAGAAGGAGGAGGACAGTGCACAAGCGACAAGTGGGGAATCCGTTTTCCCCCATCAAGGTTCCCTCCCCACTCTGAACTTTAGGGTACAGATGTGGGGACCTGAATGAAAGACCCCCTAAGTTTATTTACCAGCTTAGGTTAACAGTAAGGTGCCACCACCAAGTGTATTCCAAATCTTAGGGGAGAGCCACTTGGAACTCTGCCTTTCCCCAAATATCTCCCAAGTCCCTAACCCGTCCTTTCCTGGGCAGCCTTGAGACTAATCCCCCCCCAATTCCCTACACCCCTTTTCCTGGGTAGGCTTGAGAGTCTACCCTCACCAATTAGTCCTGGCAAACCTGGTGGCTGAACTTGGTGACTTTGTCCTCACCCATAACTATTTCACAGTTGGGGACAATGTATACCTTCATGTCAGCGGCACTGCTATGGGTACTCGCATGGCCCCACAGTATGCCAACATTTTTATGGGTGACTTAGAACAACGCTTCCTCAGCTCTCGTCCCCTAATGCCCCATCTCTACTTGCTCTGCACTGATGACATCTTCATCATCTGGACCCATGGAAGAGAAGCCCTTGAGGAATTCCACGAGGATTTCAACAATTTCCATCCCACCATCAACCTCAGCCTGGACCAATCCACACAAGAGCAGTATCAACAGGAAAGGGAGGAGGGAAGCTGAGAGACTCTATGCGCTGCAGCTTGCTGTGAATGGAGAGCTGGCTGCTAGAAGGGGGTGGCAGCGTGAATGGGGAACAAGTGTGCCCAAGGAGTAGAAAGCTTTGGCTCAGATAGCACCCTCAGAAGACTTCCCCAGACTGGTTTAGGGATGCCGGTGTGACCTCTCTTGGCAGCCCCCAAAGAAGGAACTGGGTGGACTAAATGGACAATGCCCCTCTCTATCTGAAGCCTAGCAAGGGAGGTACGTGAATCCCACCAGAAGTTAAAATGGTAAGTAAGGGAGGGGAGGCTCTACTAGAGGGCCTGAGCAGCTTCAGATACAGTACAGGAGGATTTCCACTTCTGAGCCATGAAAATAGAAATTGACTTTTTCCTTTCCAGATTTATCTAATATTCAGAAAGAGAATCTAGCACCTGCCTTCCAGATTTGAACACCCTCACAATTCAGGAGTGCTCAAGCTCAATTTGGGCAGCTGTTACTTCATTTCTCCCAAATCAAATATGCTGATCCACTGTCATTTGCTGTAGAAAAAGTAGAATACAATTGAGCAACAAATGCTGGGGTGTTTCCAGTGCTAACTATGGCTGGAATTGCTATTTTCAACAGCCATTGCCATTTTTTTTTAAATTTTGTTTGTTTAAAAGGAAGACAGTAATATTGCACTAGCAAATTCCCCATAGAAACAAAGAATGGAACAAAAGAATAATAAAGGCACCTCAACTTTTCCTCATTTAGGTAGAACAGTCTTATAAGATGGATCCAGCTATCTTCCAATCACACAAGCTGAAAATTGTTCCACTTTACTGCAGTTCTGTAACTGCGGGAACCAGTCCTGTCTGTGTTCTGTACACATCCAAAATCCCTGCTGAATGCAGAAGTGCCCTGCTTTTGTGACCATCCCACCTGATATGTTCAGCCCTTGTGAGCGAAGCAGATTCACATTTAGTAAATGGGTGGGAAGCGTCTCAGAAAGTGTTAGGTGCTGTAGAAGGTGTTGCTTATTCACTAGGTGAAGTGAGACCTTCCTGTTACACTAGTAAACCAGTGCTGCACAGAATGCACTTTGCTCCTGGAGTCTAGAATGGGGCCTTTGCTTCTATACACAGCCCATTAAAGACAATGAAAAGACTCCCACTCACTTCAACAGGCTTTGGACTGACCTGGTTATACACAGGGTAACTCCACTGTCTGCACAGGGTCCTGGTCCCACAGCGGAGGGGGGGCTTGTGAGCTTGTTGCAGAGCTGCTGCTCAGGGACAGGAACCTCCTGGCACCCCAGCCTCCAAAATCACTCAGGCTGCACTTTCTGCACGACTAGGTGCTGGCTGAGGGGGGCGTGGGAATTGGTGACCTCTGCTGCAGGTGATGGGCATCTCAGGTACTTAAAGCCATGGCCTAGAGGAGGGAAGTGCCTAACTCCAGAGTCTGCAGCTGCCTAGGGCCAGGGCTGAGGATTTAGAGTCCCTAGTGCTGCCGTTGCAAGGTTCAAGCATGCTCAGCCCTGGCATTGCCACCCCTCCTGCGGCTAGTAGCTGCAGCTGGCTAAGGCTGGCCTCTGGCAATTGGCCCCATGGCTGTAGCCAGAGAAGCTACAAGTGGCTCTGTGACTACTGGGGCCATTAAGCTAGAGCAGCTAAAGACACTGGAGTTCACCTCAAGGAACAGAGGTCACCAGCAGGACAGGAATGTCAAGGGGAGCAGGGAAAGAGGGAGCAGGTCAGGCTTGCAGAGGGAGCTTCCAGCTGGGTGGGAGCATGTCCAAAGTAGACAGGAAACAAGTATGGGGAGAGGTGGTGGTGACCAGGTAGCAGACTAGCATGTAGATGGGAGCAGAGGGAGAGAGGCTGGTGTCTTCAGATTCCCAAGGGCTAAGTCCTGACTTTGGGGAAATGGTGTTTGCAGGTGGCTGGCTCACATGGCAGGATGGGGGCTGAGGGAGGGATCTGTCAGAACTGATCAGGTGTCTGCTGGCTTTAGAACTCTGAGCTGAGACTAGGACCACATGCCGTGACTGGTGACATAGGGGGGGTACTGGAGACATGGCTACAGAAGGTCTGAATGAGGAAGGAGATAAATCTGTGGGGAGTTTCCTTGGTCACTGTGAAAGTTCTACTCACTGTGGACACTGGTAAACCCACATGGGTGTACAGCTCAATGAGAAAACCCGGGGGCCGAGGGAGCTGTGTATGGCAATGCATATAGTCATGGAGAGATGTGTGATCAAAATGAAAAAAGTCTCTGAGGTTCAGTACCAGATATACTATGGCACCAATGGCACTGCCCCACCAGGCCCACACTTGGAGCTCACAGTGACTACATAGGGGCCCACAAATATGTTTGGTGCTGCGGCGCACAAAAGGCTAACCCGGCCCTGACTGCCCGAGCACTATTTCAGCCCCACATTTTTGGGTGGACCTCCCACAGTGGAAGCAGAGCACTCCCCCGACACACACACACACACACACACACACACCCCTACCTACCTCCTGCTGTTGGGAGGGGAACAGGGGAAAGGACAAAGGAAGCAAGAGATGAAGAGAAAGCAGGGAGGGAGGGAGGGAGGAAAAGATGAAACAAAAAGGACAAACCCTAATGTCCCCAGTGATTCTAAGGGACAAAATCTCAGGTGCAGAATAAAATTCTGCCTCCTTAAGCTCATGTTTTCCACGCCTAGAATTCAACTGTCACCAGATCGATCAGACTGAACAGGTTTCAAGCCTTGAGGCGGCTCTTACCTTCTAAACAGGGACGGCTGTTTTCTAGTAAAATCACTAAAAGGGAAGGAGAAAACTCGAAAGAGGTTCCTCCTGGCGCTCACGTACGTGAACCCGAATACTCTCTCAGTCCTCCAAGAGAGACCTGGAGAAGGAGACTTGCTGAAGCAAAGCCACAGGGGTCTCTGAGGTTTCCCTGGCCCCTCGCCCCTGTCCTGCCTGGCTGATGTCAGCATCTCTCTGTGAGGTCACCACCTCCCCACCAATAGTCTTTGACTAATAGTCTGAGGTCCTGCAAAAGGCCTTTGTGATGTCACTGCCTGTCATGGCCTCACAGATCGTGCGCACTCTTGGCCCCATGCGGTCCGTGGGGGTGCCTCTTTCAGTGCGACAGCCCTTCTCGGGGGTCCACTCTCTCTTGGGGGTCAGGCCCCTCCACCTCCTGGAGCCGCACCTCTCTGAGCCTTAGCACATCTGTCTCTGCCTTGGGCCCCCTCAGGGAGTCCATGCACTCTGGACCTCCTGGGCCTCCTCACCCCCGAAGGGGTTGATGCCCCCTGTTCTCTAGACCGGAGTGACTCTCAGCCAGCATAAAACAGGAGGGTTTATTGAGAGTTGAACACAGCACAGGAAACTCTCAGGGCCTCAGGCCTGGCCTCCCTCAGCCCAGCACATCCCAGTCCCCCTGCAGCCAGGTGGGCTCTGCCTGCTTCCCCTCGCCAGCCCCGAGCCCCCCTGTTTCCCAGCTGGGCCTCCGATATCCCGGGCCCCAAGCCCCACCTCTGTCCATTGTCTTTTCTCCAGGTAAACAGGGTTGCCTGGGCCTCCTCTTCTCTCTGCCCCCCTCTGGCTGGAACAGGTTGGTCACGGGGTCCTCTCCCTGCAGCCCATTGTCCTCTCACTGGCCAGAACTGGCTGTGACTCCTGAGCTGGGTCACCAGGTCACCAGTCGCTGGGGTCTCCATCCTCCAGGCCATCAGCCGGGGTCTCAAATCCCTCTCCGATCCTCTGTAACAACAAACTCCCTCTCCCCTCACCTCGTTAAACCAGTAACACCCGGGGACACTGAGTCCCACTCCCTGTGCATGTGAACCACTGGAAAACACAGAAAACCCCAAGAAAATCCCCCACTTCATCACAGAGCCCAGCACCTCTCCTCGTCTGGGCACCTAGAGCAGAGGCGGCTGGTGCTGACGGCTCCAAGGGAAGGCTTAAAAGCCACAGAGCAACCGAGGGCAGGGCTAGAGGAGGGGAGGCCCATGCCTATGTGTGGCCAGCAGACAGGCAAAAAACACCCAGCCAGGCTGCTCCCTGCCGTGCCAAACACCAGGGGCGGCTCTAGCAATTTCGCCGCCCCAAGCACGGCAGCACACCGCGGGGGGCGCTCTGGCGGTCGCCGGTTCCGCGGCTCCGGAGGAGCATCCGCAAGTACGTCTGCAGGAGGTCCACTGGAGCCACGGGACAAGCTGACCCTCTGCAGGGACACCTGTGGGAGGTCCACCGGTGCCACCTGCCGCCCTCCCAGTGACAGGCAGAGCGCCCCCCGCGGCATGCCGCCACAAGCATGTGCTTGGCGCGCTGGGGTCTGGAGCCGGCCATGCCAAACCCGACTGAAGGCCACCCACAGAGGACCATGCGGGGCAGCTGCTGATGCTCTGTGGCCATTATCGAAGATGGTAGGAAAGCAGGGCCAGCCCCCCTGGTGGGGCCTCTTACCGTTCCCACTCATGGTGCTCACTTTGGCAGTGGGGCAGGAGATTTTACCCCAAGAGGCTTTTCCCCATCTGGCGAGAAGCAGAGAAACACACAGGCTCCCAAGGCGCTATGTAGCAACCCCCCTCAAGCACAGGGACAGGTGCACACTTGGAAAAGGGAAACTGCTCCACACGCTAGCCCGGGCAGCCGCCCATTTTCTTTGGCAAGTCAGGAAGGGCAAAGGTGAGACTGGAAGCGCCTGGGGCTCATGCCCCAGCCTTTGTGACACCCAACCCCCAACTCCTTCCTGGGGCTCTAGCTGAAGCCAGAGCATTGGCCTGAGCGGCCAAGAAGAGGTTCCAGCCCTGAAGGGAGCAGGACTTTCAGCCCAAAGGTAAAACTGCACAAGCACAACCACAAAGGGACTCGAACCTTCAATCGCCTGATCCGAAGTCAGACGCCTTATCCATTAGGCCACGTGGTCACACAGAAAAAGGCCCTCCAGGCACTTCTTTGGAAAAGGCCGACACTGACGCATCCGACAAAGTGGGGATTCACCCACGAAAGCTCATGCTCCAATACGTCTGTTAGTCTGTGAGGTGCCACACGACTCTTGGCTGCTTTTGCAGACACTGTGTTTCTCGGGTCAGCTACTGAGGGGGCCAAGACTCTCTGGGCACAAAAAGTCAAGTTCCCAGTGAGATGTGAGACTTAATTCTCTGGAGCCAGGTGCAGGGCTTTGGCAGGGAGGCTCAGGCATGGGGGATTGGGGTGCAGCGGACGGACCGGCTGTCTAGGTGCGGAGATTTATTCTCACTGAGGAGGAGGAGGAATCCTGCTGACAGGCAGTGGCCAGGGCTGGTGCAACCACTAGGCCAACTAGTCGGCCGCCCAGGGTGCCAAGTGGTTGGGGGCACCAAAATGCGCACTCAGGGGGGGCAGTGGAGTGGAGGTGAGCTGGGGCAGGGGGCTGGGGGAGGTGCGGGGGGAGGGCTGCCCGCAGCAAGTAACGGGGGGGGGGAGTGCAGGGGAACCGCTCCCTGTCCCAGCTCACCTCTGCTCCGTCTTCTCCCCTAAGCACGCCGCCCCCGCTCTAATTCTCCTCCCCTCCCAGGCTTGCGGCACTAAACAGCTGATTGGCACCGCAAGCCTGGGAGGCGGGAGAAGTGGAGCGGCGCCGGCGTGCTCAGGGGAGAAGGCGGAGCGGAGGTGAGCTTGGGTGGGGAGCTGCTGCAGGGGGGCTGCCCGGCTCTTCCTCATGGCCCCCGCCCCTGCACTCACTGCATGGTAAGTGGAGTGACCCAGCCCCAGCCTGGTCCACTCCCCTGGCTCCCAGCCACGCCGCCAGCAAGTGCTGTGGGGCGGTTCCCCCCCAAGCTTGGGAGCCAGGGAGCAGAGCAGGCTGGGGCCCCAGGCCTCCATGGGGGGAAGCAGAAGGGGGCTGGCCCCAGGCCATCGTGGGACCAGGGGGGCTGGCTAATTCCTGCGGGAAGTGGAGTGACCCGGCCCCAGCCTGCTCTGCTCCCCTGGCTCCCAGGCTTGTGTTGGTGTTGGCTGGATTTGTGTGGGTGTTTGTGTATATTAGCAATTGTGTGTATGTGGCTGGATTCATGCATGTGTTCATGTATGTTTGCAATTGTGTGCATGTGCATGCTCTGCTGCCTTCTGCCGGCACGACAACCGTTTCTCCGTTTGTCACAGCCCCCATACCGTCGACCCCGATGGTGATTTCCCCATCTTACAACGACTGGCTGGCCTGACCCTTCTCTCCTCTGCGGAGTGTGGCGGGGGCTGCAGCTCACCCCCTGTGGGGCAGGAGTGCCAGAGTGCGGGGTGCTGGGCTCCGATGCACCTGGAGAGCAGCTCAGGTGAGCCTGGGCAGGGCATGTGGTGTCCGTTCTGCGTTGCCTGGTGCTGGGCCATTGCACAGTCCCCAGCCACGCCGCACAGCGCACCCCGAGAGGGAGTGGGGGGCCAAGCAGATGATCCAGTACGAGGGGATCATTCTCATTGGTAGCCGTCCAGTGGCAGTGAGTTCCACAGGCCTTGGCACAGGCTGTGTGGGGCAGGAGGTCCTTGTATTTGGAGCAGTGGGAGTGAACTGTGTGCAGTTGTGTCTCTGAGCACGATTGCAAATATTATGGTGTGTGTGGGGGGGGGTGATTGTGAGTGCGGCTGGGGGTGTGATTGTTTCTCTCTTTGGGGGTTGGGCTAGCATGCCCCTCTGGGTGTGTTGTGTGTGAGTGTTTTTGGGATTGTGTGAGTCCCTTTGTGCGTCAGTGTGCGTGTGTGCGTGTGTGTCAGTCAGTCAGTCACTTGCTGCAGGATACAAAATCCTGCAAAGCCATTTCCTACTGGTTATCCCAGCAACACAGTGACACAAACAGTGCCACAGACGCACACACACACAGAGTAGGGCTCTGCCCCACCAGCAGGCGGCAGCAGGGACACACACGTCTCTCCTGGGCCAGCTTGGACAATTTCCCATCACGACCCGGAACAGTGCTGGTGCCCCCAAACGGGGGTGGGCAGTGACCGGGCGGGGCTTTGGGGGCGGGCACAGCAGGGGGCTCGGGGAAGGCCGGGGCGGGTCTGTCTGCGGGTGTTTGGAGCCGGGCTCACGCGGGGAGGGGGAGGGGGCTGGGGGCAGCGGGAGTCGGGGGGTGACACGTAGGGGCGCCGGGAACACGTGGATCCAGCCCCCGGACAGAGCCAGACCTGGCTTTGTGCCGGGGGGGTGAAAGGGGCGAAGCGGCGCAGCACGTTCCTGCACGGGGCAGCGTCATACCCTGCACCGGGGGGGCGGGGCCGGGCTCCCTGGGGGGCGGGGCGGGGATGAGGAGTTGGGTGGGGGGGGTGTCAGGTTGACCCAGGGACCCGCCCTTACCTGGGCTGGAGAGGACGGAGGCGCCCCGGGGCAGGCTGGGAGTTGTAGTTCCTGGATCGTCTCAGAGCGGAAGTGACGGGCCGGTTGCTCAGACAACGCCCCCCTCCCGGTGCACTCTGGGAAGCGTAGTTCTCTCTGTCTCACGCGGCCTCTATTGGTGGAGGGGCCGTAACTCGTCACTTCGCCGCGCCCCTCCCCGCTCCCTGATTGGCGGAGAGAGCGTGGGACAGAGACTCGGCGCGTGGGGGGAGGCCCCGGTTCCCTCGTCCCGAGGCTTCGCTGCCCCCCCCCCACGCCCCCCGGGCAGACGCAGCGCGGAGTGAAAGGGCTTCACTCCCCCCCGCCGCTGTGACCCTCCTACCAGCCCCGCCCCCAGCGTCCCCTCCCCCACCCTGTCCGCTCTGCCCGGCCTTTCCCTTTGCCCCCCCCCCCGCCCTCAGCACCCTGACCCCGCCCTGCTCCCCCTCCCCCTCCCCCCATCCCTGTCCTCAGCGCCCCCCCTTCCTCCTCCCCCCCCTCAGCGCCCTGCCCCTAATTGCCTCCAGCCCATGTCTCCATTGCTGGGCCCCACTTTCCCATCCCCCCACTGCCCCAGTCCATCCCCAGGGTGTGAGGTTCCTCAGCTCCAATCTCTGCTGCACCCCAACCTGCCGGGTTCCCCTTTTCAGCCACTGTGGGGTCCTCCAACCCGCCCCCACCCATCCACTCTGGGCTCTCTAAATCCCACATTCCCACAATGCACCTTGGTAACCCCACCCTCCTCCGTCCCTAATCCCCCTAGTCCCTTCCCTTGGGTCCCCCTGGACACCCCAACCCACTGAGGGCAGTTGCCTATGTGACCCCACCACTGCCATTGCGCCTGTGAGCGCTGGTGGGTAGGTGAGGCAGGGCCCTGTATGTATATCAGCCATTGGGGCAGTGCCCTCTGCGTATCCCACTCTCATCTCGGTGACTCGTGTTGTCCCAGTGGGGCAGTCCCCTGTGTGTATTTACTCCCCCCAACCCCTGCATTGGGCCAGTGAGCACTGGTAGCCAGAGGAGTCAGTGCCTGAGGTGTGTTCTTCACCTCCCCCAAGGTGGCAGGGTGCCTGGGCGGCCGTGTCAGGCAGTGCCCTGGGTATCTTCCAACCCCTTTGTGGCAGTGAGCCCTGATCCTGGTGTGTGTCACTCCCCCACTAGGGATGTGCACTGGTGGCCAAGTGGGGCAGTGCCCTGTGTGTAGCCCCCTCCCTCCCCCCCCAGGGTGACCAGATAGAAAGTGTGAAGAATCGGGGTGGGGTGGAGGGTAATAGGCACCTACATAAGAAAAAGCCCCGAATATTGGGACTGTCCCTATAAAATCGGGACATCTGGTCACCCTATCCCCTCTACCCCTGTGCCAGGTATGGCAGGCACTGATCCCTGGCATCCCCGTGGGGCAATACCCTCTGTATATCCCCCAATTGGGGCAGTGACCCCTGCTGGTCAGGTGGGGCAGTGCCCTGTGTGTGTGTGTCCCCTATTTAGGTAGTGACCCCTGGTGGCTAAGTGAGGCAGTGGCCTTTGATTTCCTCTTCTCTCCCCAGCCCCCTCTCTCTCTGCGGTAGGGCCCCCAGTTGGGGCACTACCCGATGTGTATCTCTGCTAATTGGAGCAGTGACCTCCCCGTGGTGCCCTGGTGTGGCAGTGCCCTATTGGTATCTCCCTCCCCCTCTCCCCACACCATTGTGGTAGTGGCCATTTCAGGCAGTGGCCTGTTTATCATCCCCGCCCCAACCACCACCATTGCAGCAGTGCCCCCTGGTGGCCATGTGCGGCAGTGCCCTGCATGTATCCCCCTCAACCATTGCTGCAGTGACCCCAGGGGCCCAGTTTGAGTAGTAGCCTGTGTGTACCTCACCTCTTGGGGCAGTAACGTGTGGGACCAGCTAAGACAGTGCACAGTCTGTGACGTCTGGGGGCCACGTAGAGCAGTGGCCTGTATGTACCATCTCCTCTGGAGCAGTGACCACTGGTGTCTTGGTGCTAAGATGCAGCCACCTCTGGGTTACATGGTGGGGCTGTTTACAGGACAATGGGGACAGGCCCCCACTGTTCCAGGAAGTAGGGGACTGTCTGGTGCTCGGGGCAGAGCGTTCCACCTTCTATTGAACTGTGATGCTCTGAGCACCTTTCCCCTGCATGAAGAAGACCCTGTGTGGCTCCAAAGCTGGTCCAGTAACAGGTATCACCTCACCTGCCTTGTCTCCCTGATATTCTGGGCGGTGTCCAACTTCCCCTTCACTGTTGGTCCTCAAACCTCCTCCAAGCAACCCCCCCCCCCAGTCCCTTAAGATGCCAAACCTCCCCTGGAGCCCAACCCGGGGGGGGGCACCCCACCTGAAAACCCTACGGCACCATGGGAGTGGTAGTGTCCACTGCCTTCATCTCCCACCAGCCAGGACAGGCCCCACAGAACCATGGGAGTGGTCGTGTCTCCTGCTTCCATTTCCTGACAGCCGCTGCCAGGCCTGGCCCAGACTTCCCGTTTCTGGTGCGAGTCCGGAAGCAGATGCTGCCATGAGGCGGTGCTGGGAAGGGTGGTGCTGGTGTCAGGGGAAAGCAGGAGGAGTAGGTGGGGTCTGTGCTTCTGCGGGGAGGTGCTGCCCTTGCTGTGAA
Source organism: Mauremys mutica (assembly GCF_020497125.1). Lineage (NCBI taxonomy): Eukaryota > Metazoa > Chordata > Testudines > Geoemydidae > Mauremys > Mauremys mutica. The sequence continues at coordinate 1,425,661 of NW_025423267.1, read as the reverse complement.
AAGGCCCCGCCCTTAGGGGAGATGTCATCTCCCTGCCCTGCCACGCTCTGCACCAGCCCCTGCTTGTCACGGGAGCAGGGCTGGCTCCAGGCACCAGTGTAGCAAGCAGGTGCTTGGAGCGGCCAGTTCAAAGGGACAGCCCGTCCGGTATCGGGGCAGCACGTCTGGGTCTTTGGCGGAAATTCGGCGGCGGGTCCCTCATTCCCTGTCTTAGTCTTTGAGCTGCTGCCGAATTGCTGCCAAAGAGGAAGGGGGGGAGGACTCGCCGCCGAACTGCCGCAGAAGCAGCAGTGTGGTTGAGCTGCCGCCGAAGAGCCACAGCTTGTCCTTTTCCCCCCTCCTGCTTGGGGCGGCAGAAAAGCTGGAGCTGGCCCTGCACAGGAGGAGCAGGCTCCAGTCTGCGGAGCTGCAGCAGGGAACCCCCAGGGCCGTCCTTAGGCATAGGCAGAATAGGCAGCCGCCTAGGGCACCACTAGGTCTGGGGGCACGGCTCTGCCGGGAGCCCGGACAGACTGGAAGCAGTGGAGCATGTAAGAGCAGGCTGCTGAGTCCTAGAGAGAGCCGAATGCAGCACAGTCTGAGGGAGGGGATTGGCTGCTGGGGTCTCGGGGAGGGGAGGGGGTAGGGGTTGGGGAAGGAGCTCACCTGTGAGTGTGACTCTTCCCCCCTCCCCCCACCCGGCTGAGGTGAGGTGAGGCAGGCTCTGCGGCTCTGGAACCAGTATCCTCTGTTGTCCCCCATAGCATCCATTCTTCTCCCGCCCTGCCCCATGGAGCACCCCCTCCTTTCTTCCTCCTCCCCAGGAGCATCCCTCTCTCTCCCCTCCCTCCCCTCCGTCAGGGCTGGGTTGGGTGAGGTGCTGGGGGGTAGGTGGGGGGAGGAGGCTGACTGGCTGCCTGCTGAGGAATGACAGTGAAAGTAACTCACTTCCTCGGCCAGGATTGGAATGTCACACGGGGCTGGGCTGGGGTTAGCCAGATGTGTGAAAAATCAAGACAGGGGGTTGGGGTAGGGTGAGCAGATATCCCTATTTTATAGGGCCAGTCCCAATTTTGGGGTCTTTTTCTTATATAGGCTCCTTTTACCCCCCACCCCCCACCCCCTGTCCTGATTTTTCACACTTGCTGTCTGGTCACTCTGGGTGGGGGTAATTGGTCCCTATATAAGACAAAGCCCCAAATATCGGGACTGGCCCTATAAAATCAGGACATCTGGATCTGGTCAGCCTAGCTGGGGAGCGTGTCTCCCCCGGGCTGGCAGCTGCCACCGATCCACCTCATCCGGGGGGAGCTGCACAGGGCAGGATGAGCTGCTGTGGCTCCATGGGTGACCTGTCCCTGAGATCAGATGTTGTGCTAACTTCACCATGGTCCGTAAGGCTGGTGGTGGTGCCCATTGGCGTGTGATCGGACATGAGGGTTTGCTGCTGCTGTTGCCACTCTGCACCCCAAGAGGTGGATTTTGGGGTCTACTGCAGCTGTTGGACCAACAGGCTGGGGGTGAGCCAAGCATGAAAGCAGTACTGTGTCGCCATTTAGATTGTCATTTAACAACTTTGTTTGCCAAAAATGCTTGCTAACAATCCTGAATCCAATTTCAATTTAAAAAAAAAATCAATATCTTAGCCAAAAACAGAAAATTAAGTTGTTGACAATTATTAGAGACAGGTTTGGTTTGAGGCAGGGAGTGGGCCAGTTTTCATCAGAGAAACAAAAAATGTCGACTGACTTTCCTATAGCCTGTTACTCCTGATAAGAGCCCTCCAACAACTGTAATATGCTCATCTCCTTACTAACATATAAAGCAGGGGTCGGCAAGCCACGGCACACGTGCCAAAGGTGGCAGGTGAGCTGATTTTGGGTGGTACGCAGCGGCAGGCTGAGCGGCTCAGCCCATCACTGCTCTGGGGTTCCGGCTGCTGCCCTATTGCCAGCTGGGATACCGGACGTCGGCCCCACTCAGCAGCTGCTGCTGGCCTGGGGACACCCAGGGAACCCCAGGCTGGCAGCGGGCTGAGCAGGCCGGCTGAACCACTCAACCTGCTGTCAGCCTGGGGTTCCATTCACTCAGCCAGCAGTGGGCTGAGTGGGCTGGTGGCGGGCTGAGCAGGGCCGGTGGGGGGTTGAGTGGCTCAGTCTGCTGCCAGTCTGGGGTGCCGGCAGCACTCAGCCTACTGCTACTCCGGGGTTCCGGCTGCTGGCCCCTTGCCAGTCAGGAGCCCAGCCGCCGGCCCCACTCTGCCTCCTGCCAGCCTGGGTGAGCAGAATCCCAGGCTGGTAGCGGGCTGAGGGGGTTTGTGGCCGGGATCCTGGCTGGCAGGAGTTGGTGGTCAGAACCCCAGACCAGCAGCGGGCTGAGCAGGGCCTGGGATCCTTGTCTAGGGTTCCAGCCACCAATCCCACTCAGCCCGCACCCGGTCTGGGGTTCCATTTACTCAGCTGGCAGTGGCCTGAGCAGGGCCTCAGATAATAACAATAGTTTATTTATATAATATAGACATAGAGAGAGACCTTCTACAAACGTTAAAATGTATTACTGGCACGAGAAACCTTAAATTACAGTGAACTTGGCACACCACTTCTGAAAGGTTGCCGACCCCTGGTATAGACTCACCATATGTTGTACTAAGATTCTCCTGCTTTCTTTTTTTATCCTGTGAGTCAGTATAGCTTTTGCCAGCCCAGAAGTTGGGCAGCCAATGTTTTACGTTTTCACAATGTTTTCTCCAACTTTCATAAAGTAAAAACATAGTTAATATGAGTTAAAAAGGCCAGCGACACTTCCTTGTGAAGAATCTGTACAGCAGATCATGCTAGAGCTGTGAAAATGTCAGTTTTTGATGGAACTTTAGAGGCAGTGATTTATCATGTATTTTATCATGTGAATGTGCTGCTATTGCTAATGTCTTTCCAAACAAAAATAAGGCACAATAGGACTTCTGTAACATTTCTGTGCTACCTTAATCTAGATGAGATGATTCTGTGCTGACTTCATTTTGGTCACTTTGTGCTTTACCTAGCAGTAAAACTAGGGTTATATTTTCCCACTGTTTGGAAACCCAGCTTATTAAACTGATTTTGCAGCCAAAGACGCCAGAAAGATTGCTTTTAATTAAAAACAAATCTTTGTTTCAATACCTCTTCATATAAATTTCCAATAACATTTTGACAAATTAAAAAAATTATATTATTTGCATCATTCTGTCAAATCAGAATTTTTTCTGTAGTGCTACTTCTTTAGTGCTAGTGCATCACCATTACAGCGTGCTTAATTAAGTTAAACTGGTTTTAATAACGTGAATGTGGCAAGTTTTCCAATACTGTATGCTTATATTTGTGTTGCTAAGAGCAGATCAGGCACAGGGGCACCAGTTTAATAATCTCGCCTAGGGCACCATAAATCCTAAGGATGGCCCAGTGTGTGGGTGCCACTCTCCCCCCCCCAGAAGATCTCTGGTGGGTGCCCCTGTTCGCCCTTACAGCATCCCTGGTGCACGGGGGCCTCGCTCCGTCCCAACTCAGGGTCCCCATGGTGTGAGTGCTCCCATCCCCCGATACAGGCTGGGGGGGGAGGGTATAACTGGCTCTCCCTGTCCTGCCCAGGCGGTGCTACAGCAGCTGTTCACAGGGGCGGCAACCCCACTGTCACCCTGCAGCTTTAACCTGCTCCAGGGGTGACCTACTTCACCCCTCCTTTGGGAGCCTGGGGACCCCGAACTTCACAGACACCGGCTCAGCATGGCAGGGTGCAGCCCTGAATTCCGTCAGATCGCCTCAGCCTCCGACTGCACAGCAAGGATCCCACACGAGAGCCTTTGTGCCCCGCGTGTCCAGCCAGGTCCTTCTCAGCTCCAGCTTTCAACTCTGCTTGTGAGGTCCCCTCTCTGGCCACACGGGGGCAGCACTAATGGTCTCATCTAATTTTGACGCTTCAGACTGCAGATTATAACCGAGCGGGCAGATTATAACCCAGGAAGCCACATCCTTCCCCAAACTGACAGTTGAAGCAGAAGCTCCCCTTGGAAAGATCAGGATTTTTGCCTTTAAAAACAAGGAAAATGTGCATTGTTCTTTTCTGTCTACAGCGAGAGATTGTAGAAGCTCAATTGATTTAATTGACTGGAGGTTAAGAGGGGATTTAATCACTGTTTTTAAATACACAGTTTTAAAAATTCCCAGAGGGGGGAATATCTGATTTTAAAGGGTTCTTTAATTCACCAGACAAAGGTTGAACACGACCCCATTGGTTTGCAGTCAATATCACAAAATGCCATCTGGAAATGACCATTTTTTAACCGTGAGGCTAATTATCTAGTGGAACAAGCTCCGCACAGGATTTGGTTAAATCCCCATCAGTGCCCTGTGTAAATCAAGACCGCAGCTCTAGCTGCAAGACATCTGGTGTGTGGGTGTCCCTGTTCCCCCTTCAGAGCCTCTGGTACATGGTGCTTCCCTCCTCCCAGTTCAAGATCCCCATCATGTGGGTGCTCCCATCCAGGATCTCTGGAGGGTGTCTCTGTCCCCCACCCCATGAACTAGCTCCAGTGTGTGGTTTCCCCTGCCTGCCCCCATCCGGGATCTGTGGGTGTCTCTGTTCCCCTTTTCAAGATCCGTGTTGCTTGGGTGCGTCCCTCCCCCCAAGTCAGAATCCCCAGCGTGTGGGTGCTCCCATCCCCCCCTCCAGGCTCTGCGGGGGGGGGTAATGTCTAAAAAGAGACCGTGTCTCACTGTCTTGCCCAGGCTACGCTGCAGGGGCTATTCACAGGTGTGATCCCACTACTGATCGGCACAGGAGTTTTGACCTGCTCTGTTTCCGACCTGGGCCGGTTCACCCCTCCTTAGGCAATCTGGGGACCCCAAGCTTCCCCGGGATCACCATATTGATGCTGAATTTAGTGTGGACACCCGATCGGGACAGCCCCCTGTAGCCCAGAACTCCTGAGCTCAAGCGATCTGCCACCCTCAGCCTCCCCAGGTGCTGGGATCACAGGAACCAGCCACGGGGCCCGGCTGGTTACAGGGTTTCCCACTTCCAACTTCAGGCTTCAGCCTGGGAGCTCTGCGCTCAGAGCTGGTGGAAGTGGAGCCTGGAACTGAGCTGATGCGCTGAGGGTTATTTGCACTGTGCGCTTCACATGGAGGTGAAAACATGGGGCACAGATCTTTGAGCACAACCCTCGTCCTGAGGAATGGGTGAGGCTGCATAAAGAGAGACCGGCTCTCCCTGGTGGGGCTGCAGTGGCTCTTCACAGGGGCAGTCCCATGGCCAGTCGGTACCAGAGTTTTGAAAGCCTCCTTTCCTGGGCTGACCTGGTTCCCCTCTCTCTAGGGGGACTGGCGACCCCAAACTTCCCAGAAACCATCATAGCGAGGCCAACCGAAGCACAGACATCTGCTCAGCACCCCGGGGTGCAGCCATGAACCCCGACAATCAGCTACGCTCAGCTGCCCACCCAACAAGCGTTACACGCAGGAGCCTTCGTGCCCCGCGTCTTCAGGTCCCTCCCAGCGCCAGCTTTAAACTCTGCTGCTCAGTTCTAAGCGTTGGCCACACGGGGGCAGCCTGGAGCTCAGCCAATGCCTCCCGTTGCTGGTTGCGTTTCCCGCTCCTCGTGGCAGGTTCACACCCCGCAGGCAGATCTCTGAATCGGAGCCGAACCGTTCCCCAAATCCAGCGCTTTAGCAGCAGCTTTGCTAGGAAAGCGCTGACGTCCCCAAGTAAAGTAAGAGCCAGAGCGCTGTGTCCAGGATCTTCTCTTGGGCCCCTCACCGTGGTGTCTGTCAGGCGCAAGGAGAAACCAGGGAAATGTTTTCATGGCGTTTAAGGGCAGAAGGGGCCATTAGCTCAGCTAGTCTGACCCCCAAATAACACAGAATTACACCATGACACACATTGATCCCACAGACCTTAGATAGATCAAAGCGTTTCAGCCCTCGGGAAGGAGGCTAAACTGGGTACCAGAGGCAGCGAACAAGGGGCCCCCAAGGCAATGGCAGGGAGCTGACGAGGTGAAACATGCCCAGATGATCCCAGCAGGCGACCCACCCCCATGCTACAGAGGTGGGAGTCCCTGTTCCTCCTGCCCTTAAGAATCTCTGGTGGTAAGTGGGTCCCCCCGGTTCCCCAGATAAGAATCCTCCATGTGGTTTCCCTGGCTTCACCTCCAGATAAGAACATTGTGTGGAGGGAGTGGGAGGAAGGTTGTCTGGCAGATCTGTAAAGGGGGACTGTGTCTCCCTGTCTGGCCCAGGCTCCTTGGAGGAAGTGATCTCAGTGTGTCTAGCTGTCTCCATTCCTCCCACCCATAAGAATCCCTGGTGTGTGGGTGCACCCTAGACCATTAAGGATCTCTGGTGGGTGGGTGTCTCTCTCCCCCTAGTCAGGATCTCTGGGGTGTGGCTGTATAAAAAGAGACTTTGACTCACCCAGGCTGGGCTGCCATCACGGAACAGACCAGGTCCTTCTGTGGAGGGTTTGCGTTCCTCCAAGGCCTTGATCTCAGTGTGTGTGGGTGTCCCTGTCCCTTCAACCCTTAACAATCCCTGGTGCGTGAGTGCGCTGGGCCCCATTACAATCCCCTCTGTCTTACCCCCATAAGGGATCCGGTGGATGTGGGTGTTCTCCACGCTACTGGTGGTGTCTGGTGCTCCTGACCCTCCTGGTTAATAGTGGAGTGTGTGGGTGTCCCCCTGCCCGTTAAGGATCCGTGTTGTGCGGATGCCCCCGTTCTTCTCATTAAGAATGGTGCAACGGAGCATACGGTCTGTCCCCCACCCCATGAACTAGCTCCCGTGTTCCCCTGCCCCCATCCAGGCTCTGTGGTGTGTGGGTGTCACTGTTCCTCTCTTCAAGATCCTTGTTGCAGGGGGGCGTCCCTCCCCCCAAGTCACAATCCCCAGCGTGTGGGTGCTCCCATCCCTCCAGCCAGGCTCTGCGGGGTGGGGGTGGGGTGTATAAAAAGAGACCGTGTCTCACTGTCTTGCCCAGGCTACGCTGCAGGGGCTATTCACAGGCGCGACCCCACTACTGATCGGCACGGGAGTTTTGACCTGCTCCGTTTCCGACCTGGGCTGGTTCACCCCTCCTTAGGCAACCTGGGGACCCCAAGCTTCCCCGGGATCACCGTATTGATGCCGAACTTAGTGCGGACACCCGATCGGCACAACCCCCTCGGAGGCAGGGCTCAAGCCCAAGTGTCTACTCTGTAATTTTATAACCCTGCAGCACAAGCCCCACAAGCCTGAATCAACTGACCCAGGGTTTGAGAATAGTGACTTGGGTGTGTTAATGGCAGTGTAGACATAATGCTAGGCTATGTCCACACTGCAATGAAACACCCACCCCTGTCCCGTGCCAGTGCAGGCTCCCAGGGCTTGGGGTGGTAAATTTGCAGTGTAGACATCTTGGTTCAGGTTCAATACCGGGCTCTGGACCCCACAAGGTTGGTAGGGAGTTTAGCAAGCGAAAAAGTTAAAATGGCAGCGGAGTATTACCATGGACTCAATGGCATTTCTCCATTGGTCTGTCTGCTTTGGGGCAGGGACAATAACACGGCCTGCTGCATTTGTTATTTCAAAGGGTGGTTTAGGATTTTCATTCTCGTGCACGAAGCAGGACTCAACCCTCCGAGCAAACTAGATGAGCTGCCTACAGGTTCTGGCAGCCACAATGAGCCATTTGGTGTGAGAGCCCAGACCTGCCTGTGTCCCAGAGGGAGGGTGTCATGTGTGACAGGCTGGAACACTGACCTATCAGCTGTTAACTCCCAAACTTTCAGTAATTCTGTTATCAGTGTAATTTAAACAGCCAGACTGGGCTGGACCAAAGGCCCATCTAGCTCTGTGTTTTGTCCTCCAACAGTAGCCAATACCAGGTGCCCCAAAAGTTAATCAACAAGGCACCACTAGGAGGTGAACCCAGGATCTCCTGTTTACAGGACAGACGCTTTAGCCAGCTAAGCTATGGTGCCTGCCTATGGCTAAAACAGACTGTCTGCCCACACCTGATTCCCTGCCATCCCCACTGTGGCCTGCAAAGCTTTGCTTGTGTTTGGATTCTGCAAAGCAGAGGATCAGGTGACATTTTCCTCGCAAGCTGTGTGTGTGTGTGAATCTTTGGCCGGGTCTGCACTACAAAGTTATTTCAGTATCATTATATTGCTCAGGTGTGTGAAAAATACACAACGGTCCCTCGGTCAGCAGCTTGTGGCTGGTGCACACACTGCAATACCACGTCTGGCGACAACATGGCCCTGTTTTGGTGACAAAATAAAACCACCTCGACGAGAGGCCTAGAGCTTTGTGCAGCAAACTTAAAGTGACAAATTGTCAGTGTAAATACTGCTAATCATTATATCACCATAACTGGCCTCCACCAGTATCCCACCATGCCTGCCGTGAACTCACCTGCCCTGCATTCCTGCTACAGAGGCTGGGCCCCTCCCCTTTCATAGCTCCAGAAAGTTCTGACAGCTGAGCCACTATCTACACCGGGATTAGGTTGATAGAACTGCATTGCCAGCCTAAGTAATGTAATTACACCAACCTAATTTCATAGTGTAGACGTGTCCAAAGAATCACACCCACACCTTGGGAGCAAAACTTCACCTGCTCCTCTGCTTTACAGAAGCCAAACACAAGCAACACTTGTCAGGGCCCAGTGGGGACTGGCAGAGAGTCAGGTGTGGGCAAACACACTGCTTTAAATAACAACAGGTACCACGGTTTGGCTGGTTAAAGCACCTGCTTTGTAAACAAGAGTTCCTGGGTTTAACTCCCAGTGGTACCTTGGTGAGTGGCTTTTGGGGAACCTGGTATTGGCTACTGTCAGAAGACAAGATTCAGAGCTAGATAGACGTATGGTTTAAATTACACTCGCAGGCACTGATAATAGAGTTACTGAAAGTTTGGGTGTTAAGAGCTGATAGGTCAGTGGTCCAGTACCCTCAATGTGGTTTTAGCTGGAAACACACCTGGAGGACAAAGACTGAACTGAACTGATTCAGAAATCAGAAGAGAATAATAACAATAATACTTTCAAACTCTCCCCAAACAGATTAGTATTGGTTTTTCAGTTTGGGGAATTTTGTTTTCTCAGTCAGACCTTGCCAAGGGAAGCAGGGAGAAAATGTTTGAGTTGCCTCCTTCAGAACAGCTTGGCCTAGACACTAGCTCTGGTTCACTGCTCTGGCCTTGCTCGGGTTGAGGGTATTTTAATAATTTGGGCAGGTCCCAGGGTGTTTGGAGGAGATGACGAGGATGTTCCCTTTTGAGATAAAAATTAAGAAATACAGGACTAGAAAATTTTTCTTTTTTTAAGAAATCTGGAATTTAGACATTTTATTTAAAGCAAGAGAGTTCTGAGTTTCTGTTTGCAAGAAGCAACATTGTGCTAAAGGGGGACATGGTTGTCTACAAAGGAGGAGTAATGACTAAATGCATCCCACGAGGATAGGATTTGAACCCATGCCTGCAGAGCGCAATAGATTAGCAGTCCATCACCTTAACCACTCAGCCACCTCATCTGAGCTGTCAAGAAAAAGACAGGAGGCGAAATCTAAGGCCAGCAGAGATAGGGACAAAAAGGAGTTTCTAAACACTAAGCGGAAGCAGAGGCTGAATGAGCTCCCCCCTCACATCTAGTGAGGAGCTGGGGGGAAAGACTTCACGAACAGACCGTGTTTGCACAGACACACCTACTTTGCCTAGCTATGCAGCATGATGGGGCCGCTTTCCCAAAATGACCAGAAGAACAAGAGCCACATCCAGCTGCAGTTCAGGAGTCTGATGACCAAAGAGCCAATAAATGTTCTGAGGGCTGGAGAAAAATGCCTTCTAGTGAGCTATTGAACGAGCTCAACCTGTTTAGCTTATCAAAAGAAGATTGAAAGGTGACTTCACTGAAGTGTTGAAGTGCCATATTGGAGAGAAAAGAATGGGTATTAAAGGGCTCTTTAATCTAGCAGAGAAAGGCATAACAAGCCCCAATGGCTGGAAGGTGAAAAGAGACACATTCATATTACAACTAAGGCACAAATAGTCATCACCGAGGATGATTCACCACAGGAACAATCTCCCAAGGAAAGTGGTGGATTCGCCATGTCCTGATGTGATTTCATGAAGACTAGCTGCCTTTCTGGAATGTGTTTGCCCCAAAAGTAGCTATTGTGTCATACAGGAGGCCTGTGTTATGCAGGGGGTCAGATTAGATGCTCTAATGGTCTCTCCTGGCAAATAAAGTCGACTAATTTCTGAAAAACTGAGTGTAGCATTGGGAGCAGCGTCTGATGTTTTCCTGTGTAGCTGGCTTGCTTCCTAGAACAAGTGCTCCTTGAGTGGGGTGATCCACAGGGAGTAGCTCAAACCTCCAAAGTGCGTGGGCAGGGGCAGGACATTAACACAGCAAGGGAGGGGTGTGGCAGTGACATCACAAAGGCTTTTTGCAGGACCTCAGACTATTAGTCAAAGGTGGCGGGGAGGTGGTGACCTCACAGAGAGATGCTGACATCAGCCAGGCAGGTCAGGGGCGAGGGGCCAGGGAAACCTCAGAGACCCCTGTGGCTTTGCTTCAGCAAGTGTCCTTCTCGAGGTCTCTCTTTCAGGACTGAGAGAGTGTTCAGGTTCACATACGTGAGCGCCAGGAGGAACCTCTTTCGAGTTTTCTCCTTCCCTTTTCCTGATTTTACTAGAAAACAGCCGTCCCTGTTTAGAAGGTAAGAGCCTCCTCGAGATTTGAAACCTGTTCAGTCTGATCCATCTGGTGACAGTTGAATTCTAGGCATGGAAAACACGAACTTAAGGAGGCAGAATTTTATTCCGCACCTGGGATTTTGTCCCTTAAAATCACTGGGGTCATTAGGGTTTGTCCTTTTTGTTTCGCCTTTTCCTCCATCCATCCCGTCCTCCTTTCTCTTTGTCTCTTGCTTCTTTTGTCCTTTCACCTGTTCCTCTCCCAACACCAGGAGCAGTGTATGTGTGTGTGTTGTGGGGGAGTGCTCTGCAGCTCCCACTCTGGGAGGTCCACCCAAAAATGTGGGGCTGAAATAGTGCTGGGGCAGTGATCCCCACCGGTGACCTAGGCCATCCTTTGGGCTCTCTGGTGAGAACCCTCAGCCTCCCGTCCTCTGTCTCTACCCTGATTGGCTGAGCAGGGGGTTATTGACAGGGAGGAGTTTCAGGTCCTTGTTGTTCTCTTTGAAGACCAAGGAAATAAGTCATAACCTATTATATGTTGACAAATTTTGCTGCATTAATTGTCCCTGAGCAGTTCATGATTCTCTCTAACATTGCAGTTCTCCTCAAATACTTGCTGAATAATTACTGTGCACTGTTGTTGGTCTGGAGCTCATCTGAGAGCACTTTATTCAGGTCATTCAGTGTTTGAAATTCACAATCTGATGGTTAGTTTGAAAATCAGGGCTCTTGGGTCCTATTCCCAACTCTGCCACTGGCTGGCTGTGTGACCTAAGACAAGTCAATTCTCCTTTCTCAGCCTTGGCTTCTCCCTCTTTCAAGTAGGGATAATAATGATCCGCTCCTACCTAGCTCAAGGTGGGTGGAGGATGGGGATCCATTGGAGAGTGTCACTAGGAGTATCAGAGGGGTAGCCGTGTTAGTCTGGATTTGTAAAAGCAGCAAAGACTCCTGTGGCACCTGGCTAAGCAAACAGAACAAACCCCAATCCCCCCTGTGCTTTGGGAGCCAGGTTTGTGGTGAGAATTCTGTAGTTCAGATGACTTCACACCTGGCCATTGGGATTATTTACCAGTTTCTCTGGCATTGGGGGAGTTTTGTGCTGCAGCTGTGATGGCCGAGTGGTTAAGGCGTTGGAGTCAAAATCCAATAGCGTTCCCCTGTGTAGGTTCGAATCCTGCTCACAGCAAGACCTGTCTTTTAGCCAGTCTCTAACCCAGGCAACAACAATGTACAACCCCCTGAGACACTCTCAATTCTCTCCCCACCCCAAGTAAATCCTGTTCTGCTCCTTTCATAGAGATCCCTGGGACACCCCTCACACTGTGTCCCAGAGGGGGTCAAGCAAACTCTCAGCACCTGAAGCCTCTGCCACTCACCTGGTGCCCCATAGATCAGCCATAGCCCTGGTTCTGCGCCTCTCTCTAGAGTGCGAAAGGAGCCAAGTCAGTGACTCCATGGGTGCTACGGGGCTGCAGAAACAACAGAGGAAAAATAGGTGCTCAGGGCCCACTGGCAGCCACCTCCCCCACACACCCCGCCACTACAGGCCTTGCTGACAAGCTCCTCCTCTTCCCCTTCAGCGCCTCCCACCTGCCAGTGATCAGCTGTTCAGTGGGGTGCAGGAGGCACTGGGCGGGGAGGGGGAGGAGCAGGGAGAGGAAGAGGTGGGGGAGGGAGAGGAATGGGGCAGGAAGGTGCAGGGTGGGAAGAGATGGGACAGGGGAGGGGGCTTGGAGGAAGGGGTGGGGTGGGGTGGGGTGGGGTGGGGGCAGGGCCTGGGGTGGAAAGGGGGGGCTTTGTCCCAGACCCCTCTAGGGCCGACCCTGAAGGGAAGCACCGACTATCACAGTGACAATACAACTGACCGGCCTTGCGGGGGAGGCTGAGGAGATCCGCACTCACCAGGTCTCTTCTCTCCCCCACGGTGAGCCAGACACTGCTCTCTCCTGGCTCTCACTTTAGCAGCTGGACGCCAAGGAGCCATTTCCCCACAGGAAGTGCATTGAGTGCCCCTGTGGTGCTGGGGGGCTGGCGCTGCTGCTGCCTATGGGGCTGGCAGGGGGGCTGATGTCTGCACAGACTCTCAGCTGCCAGGCCGGAGGGGGCACTTGGGACCTTACCAGACTGGCTCAGTGAAGACGGGGGGTTGACAGAGCAATACAGACGCTCTCCAGAGCAGGGAGCAGCAGCCGCCCATGCAGCCAGGCAATGAGCATTTCCCACAGCCTGGAGCCGAGGGGGAGGCGGCAGCTGCTGTTCCAGCTCCTCGGGGACAGGCCCTGTCAGCCAACAGCCACTTCTTACTCCCCACAGCTAAGGGCGCCGGGTTCCTCCGGTGGGGGTGTGGAGCAGCCGTTCGTTTTCCTGTCCTTTTTGTGTGCAACTGCTGACAACAACATCCCAGACAGAGAAGCAACAGGCCAAAACACTTCCATGCATCTGCCAAAGTAGCTCAGTTGGGAGAGCATTAGACTGAAGATCTAAAGGTCCCTGGTTCAATCCCGGGCTTTGGCAGGCCCTGTCATCCTTTTTGTACAGGGGTGGCTTGTTTTCTGGGAGCACAGCAGTGCCTGCACCCAAGGTGAGTCCCTGAGCTTGGGCTCTGCAGTAGGAAAACATAGAATGGGCTTCTGCCCTTAGTTGGCCCACCTGACCTTTAACAAGGAAAGATGGGAGCTGTCTTTCCCAACATGGCAGGAAGAGAGTAAGGCAGAGCAGTCCTCAGGAATGGTGCCAGAGGGCTGCTGGGCAGTGACAGGCAGGGATTGGGGATGGAAGCTCCTCTGTGCAGCTGAGCAAGGGCAGTACCAGGGAAGGGGCATCTGTGAAAGTGACCCAGCAACACCTCTCCTCCTCTGGGCACCTAGAGCAGAGGCGGCTGGTGCTGACAGCTCCAAGGGAAGGCTTAAAAGCCACAGAGCAACTGAGGTCAGGGCTAGAGGAAGGCAGGACCATGCCTATGTGTGGCCTTCGGACAGGCACAAAAACACCCAGCCAGGCTGCTCCCTGCCAGGCCAAACACCCACTGAAGTTTCTTTGGCAAGTCAGGAAGGGCAAAGGCGAGACTGGAAGCACCTGGGGCTCATGCCCCAGCCTTTGTGATGCCCGACCCCCAACTCCTTCCCGGGGCTCTAGCTGAAGCCAGAGCATTGGCCTGAGCGGCCAAGAAGAGGTTCCAGCCCTGAAGGGAGCAGGACATTCAGCCCAAAGGTAAAACTGCAGAAACACAACCACCAAGGGACTTGAACCCTCAGTCTTCTGATCTACACTCAGACGCCTTATCCATTAGGCCACATGGTAACATAAGAAAAGTGCCTCCAAGCACTTCTTTGGAAAAGGCGACATTGTGTTTCTCAGGTCATCTGCTGAGGGGGGCCGAGACTCTCTGGGCACAAGAAGTCGAGTTCCCAGCAACACGTGAGACTTAATTCTCTGGAGCCAGGTGCAGGGCTTTGGCAGGGAGGCTCAGGCCTGGGGGATTGGAGTGCAGCGGACGGACCGGCTGTCTAGGTGCGGAGATTCAGTCGCACTGAGGCACAGGAGGGAGGAGGAGGAGGAATCCTGCTGACAGGCAGTGGCTGTGCAGAAAAAGAGGAGGGGTTCTGGGGACTTTTTTTGCCTCTCTTTTGCCTGCCTGCTCACTCTTGAGGTGAACGGTGAAGACAATGTCAACAAGCTCAGGTAGCTCAGTTAGTAGAGCATCAAGCTCTTAATCTGAGGGTCCAGGGTTCAAGCCCCTGTCTAGGTGCTCAGCTTTTAAGTTCCCTTGTGTGCCAGGAGTCAAATGATTCCTGGTGCTGCCCACCAGCCACATGTGCATTCCCAGAAGCCATGGCCATTTCCTGGAAAGGTTCCTTTCCTCAGGAATCAGGAGAGAGGCCACATCCACAGGAGCAGGCCTAGAACACGCAGTCTCTGGTTGGCAGGAAGCGCTGTGGGGCCAGGTGCTGAGAAAGCCCAGAGGGGGAGCAGCAGAGATGAGGGGAAGAGAGACAGAGAAGCAATGAGGACAGAGCACAAGTGTACAGGGGGTTCAGGTCCAGCTATTGTGGGGAACTTCCCTGGTTTATACACGACCCTGGTGCAATTGGCAGGAGAAAGGATCTGAGTCCCCACCCCCTTACCCAGAGGCTGCCTGACCCCAAGGAGGCTCTTTCTACTCTCCTGTGTGGCAGAGACCTCGTAACCCCAACAAGGCTGGGCCCAGGAATCCTGGGGGCTTTGATGACCCCCAATCTTGTCATGATCACTTGAACAGGGATACAGTGTCCCCACTCTGGGCACTTCCCTGACCCACTCCTCACTGCATGTGCTTCAAGCAAACACCATTTATTACCCAGCAATCAATGTAAAACATAAGGAAAGATGGGAAAGGAAAACACGTCACCCTGTTCTGTGGCGCAGGGAGATCACAACCAGCGTCTCTGGAGGGTCAGGGCAGGTCACAGTCTCTCCCTCACATGTCCCAGGCCTCCTCCCCAGGCCCTGGCTGTGCTGCAGGGACACCACGGGCTGGACACTTGCTCTGGCAGTGGCCACATGCTCTAGGTGACAGGCCCCTTGTTCCCAGTGTCAGCCCCCATGTAGGGGATATGATCCCCCCACCCCCAAAAGTCTGGCCTACAAGATCTCTTGACGGGTGGCATCTCCTTGCGCTGGGCCTTCTGCCCAGGGTCCCCCTCACTCTCCCACGCTGCTCACTGCACCCACCTCCAGCCCCAGTGCTGCTGCGGCTCTGCCTCCAGCTCCCTGGGCTGCTCCTCTGGCTCCGCTTGCTGCAGCTCTTCTCCCAGCACAGATCTGCTCCCTGGGCAGCTTCTACGGCTCGTGCTGCTGCGGCTCGGCTCCCAGCATGGATCTGCTCTGGTTCTCCCTGGCTGGTGCAGCTCTGCTCCCCGGCTCTTCTCGGGCTCCTGCTCTCTCCTTAGCTCCGCCCCACTCTGGCCCAGGCAGTTCCAGCTCCCACGGAGGATGGGACCCCCTGGCCTGGTGACTCCCTCATTACACTGCCTGGCCTGTCAGTGCGGCTAACTTGGAGCTTTGGCCTCTCCCCATTGCCCCTGGGGACTGTCAGTCTCAGGGTCCTGATTTCCCATTGGTCCTTCCCCCTTCTACTGGGACTGGGAAGTAGCCAACCAAAAACCCCACTAAGTTTTAAGGGGCCAACAGTCCCTTACACAAGCCAGCCCCGTGAGGGTCATTGCTGTGCAGAGAGGGCAGCATGAGCTGGTCCCATGGTGTAATGGGCAGCGCTCAGAACTCCGAATTCTGCAATCTGAGTTCAAATCTCAGTGGGACCTTGTGTTGGCTTGTGGTAAAGCCCTGGAGCTCACAGTGCTCAACTTCCCTGTCTCCAGTTGTGCAAGAGCCAGTCTTTCCCCTCCTGCTAGGTGATTCACATCTCCTAGAGCCAGGTCTCTGGCTGGGGTGGCCACAATGGGTTGGGGCTCTAGAACTTGCTACCCTGGTGGTTGGGATTCTTGCTGCTTCACCTGATGCCCACAAGTTTGGCCCTTGTGCTTCCTGCCACACTTTTCCTGGGGCCCACATGGCGCTTGAAGGAAGGAGGGTCAGGGCTGGGATTAATAGTCAGGGCTTGGCAGGAGGGAGGAAGAGCCCCAGGCTGGAGCCCCACACACCTTCCCTCCTCCTCTGGGCTCCTAGAGCAGAGGCGGCACAGCTCTGTCTGCTGGACACCTCGGCAGAGTAGGTGAGTTCATGTAAATACAGTCTGGTCCCAAAGCCTCCCCCAACCCTGGCTCATCACTAGCTGTCAGGGGAGAGCTCATCCACACCTTGCTTCCAAATCATCATTTGAAATTCTGAGGTTGGCCAACGTTGCCGAAGCCAATGCACCGACATTGTCAGCAAACACAACAGCTGGGTGAGGAAACCCGGCTTTGTCCAGACTTTTCAAACCTATTAAACTTTCTCAGGTACAAGTATTTTTCATACGTTGGACCTGCTTTTAAAGTGAGTGTTAATGTTTCAATTTCCATTCAGATTTGCAACCAGTGACAACACTGGCAGCGCTGCATGTAACTACTTGACCTTTGGGGGGGGTGTTGGGGAAATTCGGGGGAGGGGTGCACAGCCCCCTGGCTGGGGGGCGTATAGGGAATTCCCGGTTTCACTGAATTGAGTCTCCTACTGCAGCACCTCAGTAGGTCACATCAGAGAGGAGCTGCAGTGTCTAGGCAGTGGGATGCCTGTGCCTTTAAGAGCCCAGCCCTGGGAAGCCCATGCTGAGAGGTGCTGCCTGTGGGAGGGGAAATAGAAAAGCCCCTCTGCTCCCCCCACCCTGTTTTTGCAAACACTGGAGTCTCAGCCCCCCGGGGTAACTGTTACCCCTCTGCCCCTGCCTGTGCCGGGGTTTAACCCTCTGGCAGCGCCTCCCCCTGGGCTGAACTCCGGCTCCTTCCCCCCTCCCTGACTTTGCCCTTCAGCCCCTCTCCTAACTCTGCCTCCAGCTGCTTGACCCCCCGACCAGTCAATTTCCACCCCCTGCTCAGACCCTGGCCACCCCCCTCCTCTGATTTGCCCCCCTTTGCCCCTCTTTAATCCCTGCAAAAAGTAGGGGGGGCTGGATCCCATTCTCGGGGGGGGGCAGGGCTCCTGGCCCCTGCCTGCCCAATGCTCAAAGCGCCCCCCACGATCTTGCGGATGTTTGCCGAGTGCTGCAGGGTCACCTGCAGGGAGAGAGAGACGCAGTTAGGAGGTGATGCAGCCAAGGGTGCCTCACCCAACACTGAGATGCAGCCACCTCTGGGGTGGGTTGCACAAGTCAGCAAATGAATTTGGAACAGGAAATGCACTGAAAGGACCGAGGCAGCTGCAGGAGGTGGAGAAAACCAGAAAAAGCAGGAGCCCTGGATCCCAGCCCTCCCCCTCTCTACCCCCTAACCCCCAATCCCCTCCCACATTTGAGGGGAGAACCCAGGAGTCCTGGCCCCCAGCCTTGCCCACCCCCATATTCCATCCAACAGCTGCCCCCCCAATTGCAGGGCAGCGCCATGGGGCACACCAGGGCCTGCCTGTTTGCACAGGACAGACGACACCAGTGCCCCAGGGTGGGGAGAGATGATGCTAAGGGAGAAGCAGGCAGCAGACACCCCCACGACAGAGTAGGAAGTGCTAGGGGGCGCCGTACTGCAAGGAGTGAGGGGGGTTGGCAGGGAATGGGAGGATCTCCCCTCACAGCGGGTGCATCTGTCTCCCCCCCGCAATTCCTCCCCAGCCCTACCCCGGCCCAGGCTAACCCCGGCCCAGCTACCAGGGTTACATTTGGCCTGGATTCCCCAGCTGCTGGGGGAGGGGCGTGGGGCTGGGGAGCATGAGCCTCTACTCCCCCTTCCCCCGACACAGCTGCATGGAAACTGACCAAAGGAGCCTGCAGCACTGCTGCCTGGAGGAAACTGAGGCACCAGCCAGTGACAGACACATCATGGCTCTCCTCAGCCTCATCCTCTTTTCCAGATACAACCCGGGGTGGTGAGGGGGGAACTCAGGGCAGTTGCATAGTTAACCTGTGGAACTCCTTGCCACAGGATGTTGTGAAGGCCAAGACTATAACAGGGTTCAAAAAAAAAAAGAACTGGCTAAATTAATAGAGGACAGGTCCATCAGTGGCTATTAGCCAGGGTGGGCAGGGATGGTGCCTGTAGCCTCTGTTTGCCAGAAGCTGGGAATGGGCGGCAGGGGGTGGATCACTGGATGATTCCCTGCTCTGTTCATTCCCTCTGGGGCCCCTGGCAGAAGACAGGAGGATACTGGGCGAGATGGACTTTGCATCTGAACCAGTCTGGCCATTCTTATGTCTCCCTTGGTGCAGCAGTGACACCCAGTGGGCAGTCAGAGTAATGCACAGAAGGTGTCTCCGTTGGCGCAGCAGTGACACCTCGTGGTCATTCAGGGTAATGCACAGAAGGTGTTTCCCTTGATACAGCAGTGACACCCAGTGGCCAGGTGGCGTAATGCACAGCGTGTGTCTGCCGTCTAGGAGCAGTGACACCCAGGGACCGGTCACAGTCAAGCACAGATTGTGTTTCCCATGGAGCAGCAATGACACCCAGTGACCAGCAGGTGGTATCAGACTCTTCTCGTTTGGTGGGGGACTGAGATGGGCTAGACAAAAAAAAATTGGGGGGCAGGCTCCATCCTTTATGGGAGCAATACAACCTTTATTAAAAATAAAATAGTAAACAGGGTTTACTTTAATAATATAAATCTGTCCAAATTTTAATACTATGAGCTCAGATCCAGTGTGAGTAGTCTCTTGGTCTATCCAAGGACATGATCAAGTGTCTTGATGTTTTTGGTCTTTTGGCATCGAGATGAAAACCTTGTCTGAGTCTTTGGAACCTTGAGATAAAAATATTATTTAAATACAAAGTTCTTAAAGATCCCATCAACAACAAAAAACTAAATGAAAAATTGAAACAAAAAACAATGCTTAATTTAAAACCCAAACATTAAGAAAAACTTTGTTTTTAAAAATAAAAACTAACAAATGCCATAAATTAATAATTTCAACATTTTATCAAAAAGGTGTGCTACAGCAGGATGAGAAACTAACATAAAATAAATAAGCCTGACCACTAAAACCTCCCATAAAGGAATCATATCCTTGAATAATGGCCAAATCTGTATAAAATATGCAGAACTATGTCAAAACTGGTGTTGCAGGTCAGCCATTCGAATCCAGAAAATGTCAATTAAAAGCTCCATTCCAATTAAAAAAAACAAAACAACCCAATAAACCAAAACAGTCACAGCCTGAAACAAACCTACACAGAAGCAATATTAAACCTGTGCCAACATTGGAACAAACTATGTAAATTTCTAATTCTAACTTCTTGTTTCTCCCAGGAGGAAAGTGTTTTGCATCTCAGTAACCAGGCTGTCACTGCAGTTTTCCTTTCACTAAATAAGAAGTGGCAGTATCATAGCCCATGAGGATAATCCGAGGCGTGATTATTGCTAGTTGAAAACTTTTCCCAATGCCCTCAGTTTTCTCTATGAGAAATTGAAATTGTATCTTTGCACTAATATCCCAAATGTGCAAGTCCATCCCCTCAAAGCAGCCCCACACCCTGAGCCCAGGGGAGAATCCCAACTGGTTTGTGCATTTGTAACCCTGGGGCCTGAAGCTGATGAGAGAAAGGGAAGTGAGCAATCTTGGAGCTTTCCGATACCACCTGCTGGGAGCAGAGGGAATTGACTGAGCAACGTCCTGGCTAATTTTCACCTTGTTCTCTGCCAGCAGGCTCAAGGGTGACTTGACCATGGCAGCACCCTATGTACATTTTGGGGCCATTGGGGTGAAATGTGAGTACTTTTGGGGTTGGGACCCACATGAGAAGGGACGTGCACAAACTGGAGAGAGTCCAGCACAGGGCAATCAAAATGATTAGGGGGTTGGGGCACATGACTTATGAGGACCTACAGGCCATATCCTGTATGTTAAGCTAAGGCAAAGTGAGCATCTCTATAGTGTGACCTTTTACTCAGAAAGGAAAATTGACCTTTATCTTGTTACTCAAATAGAGAAGTACCCATGCCTGTCTAAGACCTTTACCTAGACCAATCGACAATGGAGAATGGCATAAGGGGTTTTTCAGTGTTGTACCCACAGAATTAACAGGTACACCACAAGGGAACCTATGTGCATATGTACATGTCATCAACACGCACAAACATACTAGCCTATGAAGT